>NC_136072.1:84055669-84255214 GCF_964261635.1 Lissotriton helveticus
TTCAAACCGGGAGAAGTATTCCGATACATCCTCCTGGGGTTTTTGGCGACAGGCTGTTACTATCGACCAGTCCACTTTCTTTTCTGGGATTAGGGTTTTTAATTTCTCTACGATTTTATCTGGGAGGTCTAGAATGGATTTCAACGGCTTTTGTCCTGGTCCCCGTTGTTTGTCCAGGTCATCGAGTTGTGACCAGGTATGTCCAAACAGCTCAAGGTGGTCGACTTTCCGGATTTGCTTCCACACATCAGCTGGTAGACATAACCCGAAGAACAAGTCGATGTCAGCCAGGGTCATGATCGTTGAACCCAGGGCTGTACCCAATTCAGTATAGAAGGCAGTGGGGTTTTTACGTAGGTCGGGTAGAGATTTCCGGAATGTCAGTATCTCTTGCCGGTCCCATGGCTGGTAGACCCAGTTGTATACTACCCTTCCCTTCGCATCTTGGTTGTTTGCATCATCGTGAGTCCCTGTACCCCGAGGAGGAACCCAGTAAGGGGCAGCCTCACGTATCGGCATCATGGTGTTAGATTGCTCGGTTGGTGGTTCGGTCACTACGGGGGCTGCGGATTTAGCTCCCGGCTTTCGTTCAGTGAGGTGGCGGAAAACCTCAAGCGTACGCGTAAGGAGGTCCGACACATCACACTCGCCCTCATCCCCGATATCGACCTTCCGGTACAGAGTCCTTAGACTCTCGGGACCTTTGTCTCGATATCGGTCCTCGTATGCATTCAAGACATGATAACACAGTCGTACGGTAAAATGTCGTCTGTGACTCCCTGTATACGAGCTGAACATATCTGTGATGTACTCTTCATCATCCTTCCTTTCTACCAGTGTCCTTGCTATTTTGTCGATCCCCGCTCGCTCATCTTTGTCTAGTCTGTTTGTTCTTGCAGGGCCAGCCCCTCGAGTCTCATGGTCGTCTAACGTCGTTGTTGATGCGGGTTTTAACACAAGGGGTTCGGCTGGCACAGAGGCCATTGGGGCCGACGCTGTGGCGGTACCTTCGTTTGTACCTGGGGGTGGCGCGTGCTGCGCCACGGGTTGAGAAGGGGCATATGGAGGGGGCATGTAGATGATAGGAGGACCTAACAGCAGGTCCTCATTGGCTTGTCGTTTCGAGGGTAAATCAGGGTAGAGCATGGAGGGGGTTCTAACCGGACACTGGCTTGGCGTTTCCATTTCTAGTTTCTGTTTAGCTTTCTCTCTTTCCTTTATCTCTTTTTCTAGTTTCTGAGCAGCTAGGTGGGCTGCTTTTCGCAGCTCTTTTTCCAACCTACTCTCAGTTTTCTTTTTACGTTGTTCAGTTTCTTTTCGCCACATGCCGAAGCTGTCAAGCATAGTAGGTGTTGTCTTGTTTTTACCCAGGGCAGTTTCTAGCGTTTTTATTTTATCATCATCGAAGGATCCTATCAGGGGCCATTGACTTTCTTGACCCTTTTTTGTATATTTATGCCATAGTCTACTATAGGCTATAGCGGTCAATCCATGCTTCATGAACATGTCCTTATTAGGGGTGCCTTCCAGTGGGGCTGGATGGTCCATCTCTAATAGGCGGTCCGGGCTAAACAGGCTACTAATCAGTGGGGAGAAGACAGACATGACGGCTCGTAACGAGGGACTAAAAAGTCAGCACTGCCTATCTTATCACTAGGTGCAAAGACTGGACAGAATATTTCTATTCTACGTTGTTTGCAGGCAGTGAATACCTCATGGATCAAAAATAACAAAAGACCAATAAATAACAATGGGGAGAATGAGCAGGTCCGCAAAGATCTGCGTTACCTACCCTTTTCACTATCTGCAAAAAGGGTGGTCTCTTCCCTGTTTGCAGACAGGGAATCTCCAGGAAACAATAGTTTTGCGAACAACAGTTCAGTTTCAAGTGATTATTGAGTGGGGGAGAAAAAATAAGCACGGCTGCTGCCCTACCTATCCTCCACTGCTTGCAAAGAGAGAGCCCGTTGTTTCTCCGTTTGCAGACAGTGAATCTCCAAATAAATAAAAAGAGCAATACTAGTATTTTTAAACAAACAAGCAATCAAGCAATTATTTCGCGACTTGTCGTGGTTACACGACCTTACCCGGACCGCATGGACAGTTTCCTGTCTTCCGAATCCAGCGCCCGATCGTCCTCTCTTCTTCGTTATCCTCGCGGCACTCCTGATGGTTCCCAGTCAGGACCGTAGATCACTCGAGAGAGGTCTGTTCGGAACCAGTGAAGTTCGGATGATCGGCTGTCAGACGAGGGTCTATCGGACAGACGCGTTCCCGATCGTTGCAGTCGTTCACTTTGTCGTCAGGACCTCTCCCACTGGATCCATGGGTCGCTGATGGGCCCCACGTTGGGCGCCAATTGTAGAAAATAATTGGGGGGCGCTACCAACCAGAATATAAGATCCTTAAGTATTGCCCGGCGGTGTCGCCTCTTGAACCCATAAAGAAGTTAAACCATTGAAGAGGCAGGCGCTGGAGACTGGAAGGCAGGAAACAAGGTTTTTATTCTCTCCGGAGGAGAACACAACGAAACGGACAGAAGGTATCGTTCTGAGGTGCTCTAACTGCATCCCTGAGGCCTGGCCTCTTATACACATGTTTATCTGTTTATTGCATGTAACACATTCTCGTCGATACTTTGATGTACGGAAAGACATCCTCAGAATCCCCCCCTTTCCCAGCCCGTTCCCACGCAAGGTTACAGTGGAAGTCCCCGCCCCGGTCACAACAGGTGATGATCATCGCGCAGCTGGATATTCCGCCGATTCACGGAGTGTGTGGGGTTTGATCGGGTCTCGTAGGGCGGGGGCTTTGATCAACCCGGGGATCCCTTGCTGGGGGGGAACTTTCTATTGTACGGGGAGGGGCAAGGAACAGAATCAGCAGAGCTGGGTGTCGGCCTGGGAACGAGGAAGACGAACGGGCACACGGGGAAAAGGGGTTTGCATCAAAGGGCCGGGGATCATAAATGGGAAGAAGGGAGGTGTCGCGCTGGGACCAGGACGAGGGCCTGGGGCAGAGCAGCGCTGAAGAGGGGTTTTATGATTCGCGGCAGGTGCAGGCAGGGGGGTTGTCAGTATGCGGGGGGGATGCCGGCGAAGCTAGGAGTGGGAGAGAGGCGCGCTGGCTCTCGGCGGGAGCAGGGAAGCCATGGTGTTCAAAAATGGCGGCTGTTTTACGCGCACAAAAAGGTTAAGGAGAGCAAGAGGGCGCCGATAATGTTGACGGTCTTAGTCCAACTTTCAACATAAGTTTACCTTTGTTAATCAAGCCCTATTTGAGTAAAGTTATACCGAGACACGGGTCCCTTGCTTTCTGTGCCACTGGGGCCCAGCTAAACCTGACTGAAGTGCCCAATCAGGGTGAAACCGATCTCGGGTTGATTGTTTCCCGATTCAAAGAGGACCTGGACTGGAAGTTCGGGCTGGACTGTTCCTATTGGAGCAGGCAAATTTGAATGTGGCTGAGTGTAAACTGAGGTGGCATGGTTCGATAATAGAATGATGGGTTTGAATATTACTCCAAATGATTGCCAGTAGTTAGACTTATTATTGCAAGCATTCCTCCCTCAACTGACTGCAGAGCCCCAATCAGGTCAAAATTGTTCTGGGGTTGCTTGTGTTCTGGTTGAGGGAGGTCCTGGCCAGGCAAATTGAGATGAACTGTTCATATTGTAGCAGGGTCAAGACTGATGTGCTTATGGCTGGGTCCAAACTGAGGTGGCATGGTGGGCAAAAGAACAAATGGTGGGAATGTTACCAGAAGTAATTGCTAGTGGTTAGACATATTAGAATCATTTCTCCGATCACTTATTTGTGTGTTTGATTGCATGCCTTAAGGGCCAAGGGTAGTCCCAAATGTGGGTACCTTGCTTACCCTGCCACTGGAACCAAGCTACACCCAACTGAAGAGAATCAGCTTGTGTTACAGTTTGGGGAGGACATAGCCTGGCAGGCTGGACTGTACATTTCCTGTTGGATCAAGGCTAGTACTGATTTGCATATGCTGGGTCCAAACTGAGGTCTCATAGTTGGCAAAAGAACTATGGGTTTGCATGCTACCAGGAGCAATTGTCAGTGGATGGACTTATTGCAAGAATTCCTCTCATCACCTGTTGTATGTTTAATATGCATAGCACTCCCTCGAGAAAACCTGGCTACCTGACCGCTAAATGCAATACATCTAGGGGAGCATGCAGAACTAGGAACACATCCCTTGTCAGGCTGCCCAACCACAGTACTTGTAAAGAATGCAGAGGGCGACAGGCGTTTTGGCATATTGCCCAGGGCTATGGAATGACGTCCCTTTGCACGTCAGACCTTTTATCGCAATGATGTTATTCAGGATAGAACTCAAAAACCTTCTCTTTGTATTCATTCTTCTTTCATAGTGCCTACCTTCTCCCCTTTCTTCTTATAGAATAATTCTGTTTATCATCTGCATTATATTTGTATTACTTAACTTCCTATTATAAGCACACCTGCATGTACCACAAATATTGGTTCTGCATCATACTTGGCATGGACTTTGATGTGCTACACTTCGGGTCTAGGCCCAAGCTCCAGAAATACCCAGAATAGAAAAATATAATTAAATTTTTATACAACTATAAAATAAATAATTCAGGGCTAAGGATCCCATTATTTGGCTTACATCTGCTGCACTGGGTTGACCACCTGTATTCTCTAGGTAATTATGTTAACGTTAACCACCGACAACTCAAACACCTATGCACTGGAGAAGGTCATCATTAAAAGAACCTCAAGGATACTTACGGTGAATACATTCCTGCAGGTCATTGACGGCTCTGTTTCCAGCTTTGGTCTTTTGTGTGAGTGTGATAGCCTAATGGATTCTCTGTCTATCCTTGTTTTTCTTCAATTGAACTGATAAGATTATTGTGAGACATTGGAGTAATAGTTGAGGGTTGTAAGTGCCCACCTCAAGTAATAATCACAATACTTTTCAGGGAGAATCCTCAAAGTTTCTCAGTTAACTTGAGCCCAACCTGTGCTAGCTATGGCACAGACCAGACAAGCTTAACTTAAGGCAATGTGTAAAATAGTTATGCAGTACCAAAACAGTAATAAAGATAAAATGCAGAACAATAACATCCCAAAATAAATTAGTAAATAAAGTAATATTTATTATACAAAATGACACCAAAAACATCCAATAAGGGGAGTCAAAGATATGAATTTTTAATGTTTTAGGGTGTCAGGTAGAGTCCAGTCCAGGTTCATTGCCTCTGATCAGCTGGGCAGTTGCAGGAAAGGCCTTTCAGAGCTTTTTTTTGTCCCTGTAGCTTGCTCAAGAAGTCAGCATTCTGACCCTTGCAGTCCACTTCTTTGTCCTGGATACAAGAGGTAGAGCATGTCCAGTCTTCTAAGCTCGTCTCAGGTCTCCGACAGCATGTTTAGCCCTCTTATGATCTTCTAAGGGCCAAGAAATGTTCTGAAGCTGGTACCTGGAGAAGCCACATCTGTGCCTGGTACAGACTAGTGGGTGGGAATGACCCTGGGTGGCACCCTAACCAATGAAGTGAACACTCCCGGGTCTAGCCCTACCCACTTTTGCCATTTGCTTGATGAACTAAGTCTTCAGCCATACTCAACAAGGGCTTTGAGGGCTGAGGGGTGTATGTGGAAAGTATATTATGGTAATCAGAGTGTCCTCCCACATCTTACACTACAGACCCGTTTCAGGAAGTCCCTTTACCCACAACAACTTCAGAGACAAATGTGTGGTAGAGCAAATCAGCAACCAGACATGGATGCACACAAATTATTTTGGCATTCTGTTTCCCTCCTTTGACATGCGCCCTAAATGTTACATGTAAACACAGCAGGCCTGGCAAACAGGCTGTGATACTGTAATATCAAACAGAGGTCCACTGTGATTGGGGCTTGGTTGGCTAGAGGGACAAAAGAAGGGCCCTGCCCAAGTGCAGCTAACATTTGCCTGTGAATGGGAACGCCTCTTTGAAGTGTGTCCCAAGTGCATATGGAAGGTCCAGCAGATCTGTGAATAAGGATGTCAAATTCAAGCAGGATTTGACTTTATGGTCGAAAAGGATCCTCACGGCCCTGAGAGGGGTCATCTCTACCCATTCAAAGACTATTTTCTTGCTTCTGCGAGCAAGGTCACACCTCGTTCAGACCTATTTAAATACTAATCACTGCCTGACTTCTGGGAGGGCCAAGGTAACTTTCTAAAAGTCCCCTGTCCAAAACTATTTTTTCACATCTGACTTCACCAGTGAATTGGGGGTGTCATAAATATTTTAAAAAGTCCATAATCAAATTTGTTGCTGTTCCCTAACCCAAGGTAACATTTAATAAACCTAAAATTGTATCTCAATGCTTTCCTATGGGACAGTCAACCCTGCTACAGTGAAAATGGCTTTTAAGGCATTTTTACTGTAAGGACCTTTAAAGTCACATTTTTACAAGTTCCATGCACCATGGCTAACGGACAAGAAGGGCTACACAGGGGTGGCTTATTAATATCTAAAAGTAATATTTAGACCCGTCCAAAAGGGTTATTATGACAGACAGAATTTGCAGTTTAAAACTGGACTGCCAGTCTATAATGGTCGGCCTGGAGGCATGCTTTACAGTGTCACTGAAGTGTATGGCACAACAAGTGCTGCAGGCCACCAGTTGCATTTCATTACAGGATTACAGGCACCGGGTACACTTGGTGCCATATACTAGAGACTTATCTGCAAATTCAATAAACCAACCAGGAATATAACACTTTGATCATGTTGAAAGGATGATCACAAGGACATCACTACTGGTAAGCAGGGGTAAAGTGCACAGAGCTCTATTGCCAGCACAAACAGAGTTCAGCAAAAAGGCAAAACAAAATCTGTTGTGACCCTACAGAGAGTGAACATTTCCAACAACTAACACATCTGAAATACAATATTTGTAGGTGAAACATTCAGGTATGGAGACAGTTGCCCAAATGGCCTAGAGTGGGGTGGTCACTGTAAGGCCACTGGAATTGGAGAACCCACATTCTCACCTGGTTGTTGTTTATTGACAAATATATGGTGACTTATAAATGCACTTGCTTGTGCATTTGAAGACTTTTTATATATTACTATGGTAAGTGGGTCAGCATTATGAATAGATTGGAGTGTTTAAACAGAGCTCCAGAAGGTCACAATGCGTGCCAGATAGTTCAGGGTAGCCTGTGAACATGCAACTTAGTTCCTCTGAGATTCATTGTCTGCAACTCTAGCTTATGGATAACCTGGTCGGATATCCCAAACCTTTGCATGGAGTCAGCCATGCTGGACCTTTTAGATCACACCACACCCAAAATAGGTTACTGCATCTTCACTATACTTATTAAGGTTACAAGAGGTTCCATTAAATGTCTAGAAACCTTACTAAGCACATATTTCTCTTAAGTGTGATGCACTCTTATGGGACATTCAAAGTGTTCAGGATGTGACCTTTTCATTTCATAACAAATAAGATACATGTTTCCACCTTTCTTTTCCAAACCATCTACCTACCAATCTTGGGCCCAATATTTACACTTCCTCCCTCCTTTCCTCCAAAACTCAACACCAGACAGTGTTAGCCCAATAAAATATACATAAAACTCAAATATTGTATCATCCTTAAATCGAAGTAGAATCTCAGACATTCTTATTGCATCACACATAACTTCCATGACAGTGTAGAAAATAAAATCCAATATCACTGGAGTTTATTAAGATATTAGAAACATAAAAACCATACTATAAAATTGTCAATAATAACATTTACGTACGAGGGTACATTAAAGTCTTCTCCTTTCCTGTCCTTGCTAGCTGACAGAGCCAAACATTAGGCGGGATATTTACAGTAAAATTTCGGAGCCCAGTGTTACTCCAAAACTGGTAATGCCGTACTCCGACATTTTTCAAATGCAGGGATGTGCCGTATTAAAAAAAATACAGCGCACCCCTGCATTTCCCCTAGTACACATTGAAAGAGCAAAATACGGGAAGAAAGGAATCATTTCTCCTCCTATAACCATCGTAAGACCAGGTTGGCACTGCCCCATCCTTGTAAATATAGGGTAGCGTCAAAAATAATGGGTGTTGCAGACTAACACCAACTGCAACACCCATTGCACACTCGTCTCATGCTAAGTCAAGGGAGAAACAGGCCGTATTTACAAGGGAGCGTTAAGCCATTAAGTGGCTTAACGCCGCTTTGTAAATAAGTAGAAGGGGATATCGCCACAAGAACATCGCTAAAAGCGACATTCTGGTGGCGATATAACCTTGTGTGACGTTCTGGTGGCGTCATGCCCTTGTAAATATGCCCCCAGGAGTGTAGCTCTATAATTATTGCCCAACTCCTATCTCCACATTTCTCTTGAATCATTCCCTGCCCTGTATACACCACATAAGGAAACCAGATGACGCGTCATCGGGGATATCATGTACTTCGTTGGCTTTCCTTTAACAACCACTGTTTTTTTAGATGTGTTAGAGGTGTTGGATCACTTGAAATAAACCAAGACTCCAACCTTCAGAATGCACTAGTTTGTTAATGGAAAGCCAAGGACTGGATTAGTGTTGGTGATGACTTGGACTCAACTGGTAATTTTGGGGTCTGCGAATCTGGCCTTTTGCGACCAGTAAAATGCATGATACATGTGGCCCTAGGTCCTATTTTAGAGTTGAGACCAGAACGTAAAAACCCTGGGCTTCGTTTAGAATGCAACAAAATTAATATTTTAGTAAATTTAAATGTGTTTCTTAAAGCATTTATTCTTTCTTTTGTGTTACAGCACACTTTCAATGGAGACCTTTTGTGCGTCCTTCTTGAATAGGCCTTTATCTAGGGTCTAAGCCAGAATGCAATTATTTATTCAGTCATTACAGGTTCTATTCTGCAAATTCACTCTTTTGTGATTCATCAAGAGAAGAATTTCAGAACTGCTCAGTCTGTTTTGTAATATAGGTTCTATTCTTAGAGATTGCAACTTCACAGTTTCACCCTTTGCATTGTACTATATAGTCAAGGAGATGGTAAGTATTTATTAAACAGTTTATCAAGGTTTCAGCCAACGCACTACACCTTGCTGCTCTGACCTGCACACAAAGGCAGGAATGTGCCATATTTAACATTTTATAGTGCATTCCTGTCGTTTTCTTGCCTGCGCTGGCATACAATAGCCTGCACTTGGGCCTGATGCAAGAGTGTCTCTATTGTAGGCAGGATGAGGGACACCAGCCTACATAGAAACAATCCTCAGGCCTTCTCTTTCTAACTATGCTGCAAGATATGGGACACTTAGAAAGAGGTAATGAAGAACCGGGTTTTAGAACCCAGCCGCGCCAGGGACACGCCCAAAGTCTTCGGGTTGTCCTGTCTTGGCAAACAGAGACACGGAATACTTCTAGGCGGCGTCAGAGATCCAATTTATTAGCTGCAGCTAGTAACAGTAATCTCAGCAATACAACATGGTGTACAACTCAAGAATCTGTTCAAATTTCATAGAGCAAGACATCACCTTTTATACACAATATTCTCATTATAAATGTACACCCAGTGCGCAAAATTCTGACCGATAGGACACATTTTCTAACTGAGTATCACATTAACAAAAACCCAATTTACAGTAACCCAACCCAAAAGTTAATTATTAGGACTGTCCCAAATTCAATCTTTGCAAGCCAGACAAATTTATAATTGAAAGCACTACCCATGTAATGAAAAGTCGTATGGAAAGAAACAATTCAGATGCTGATTGGGATAAGATATGTGCAAGGAAACTAAAGGTTAACGAAATCCTGAACATTGATTGGTAATCTCAAACAACGATCAGCCAGAGAAATTGGCTTAGTGAAGGGTCAGTTTCAGGTGAAGAGGTCAGCGTCCTGCAGTTCACTCACAAGTCAGAAAAGGGCCTGTTTAATGCATACATGAACAATGAGGCCCATGCAACTTTGTTCGTTCGATTACCTCCACGGCCTACGTGAGGGCAACACAAAATGGCGTTATGAACAACGCAAACAAAATGGAGTCCGGTCCCGAAAACCATGGAACCTCAGTAACAATGAGGAGAAATAAAAATATTTCTCCTCTATGTGCCTTACCCTGGGGTGGGGTAGCATTTTGACGTATTCCCAAGTTTACCTGTGTTGGTAGATCTGGGAATTGGCCTAAATCCATAGGTTGATGCGTGAGAACACCCTGACTCCATCCATGGAAAGCTTTCCCAGGGCAGAGCAATGCAACACAGCAACTTGCGTTGCCCTGTGTTACACCATATTTACCTAGCAATGCGGGTTCTTGCAAAGCTTGATAATTCTCATTCTAGGTTTTGTATTGCGCTGCGTCGCCTTGCATTGTGTAAGGGCGACACAAAACCTTGACAAATTTGGCCCGCACTTTTTAGAGTTTCCAGTCAAAATTAATGTTACTAGCCCATTACTTTCTCTGAAAATTAGCCCCCTGACAATAACATAGAAATGTTTCATGAAACGTCGATATGCATGAACATGGGCCACTGTTTTGGAGTGCCACAGCTTATTTTTGGTCCCACCCTGGCCCTGTCATTGGAGCAATAGGGTGAGGGTTGTTCTGTGTGGATGTATGACATTACAACGCATACATTTACATCGCGGTACATTACATCGCGGTTTTTACAACGCAAATCATTACAACGACTTGCGTTGGAGGGCGCTGGACTTAGGAGTAGTATAATTTACTGTTCCAACTCCAGTCTACGTACAGTAGGGAAGGTGTTGGATAGTACACTATACTATTCCTTGTCCTAGAGCGCCATCTAGCGCAAGTCGATGTAACGACTTGCGTTGTGAAAACCGCGATGTAATAGCATCGTGATGTAATCCCCACGTTGTAAACGATGTTTCCCTTCTGTATACTATGGTTGAGATCTGATAACTTTTTTGGCCCTTTAAAACATCGAAGTAACTTTTTCTATAAAAGTTGACGATATTAAAACTTTTAACCTGTTTACCTGTGTGGGACCTCATATCCACTTTTATAGTAACCAAATTCATTCTAAATTTTTTTTGCCAGAGGTTATATTTTTAATTCTGAAGAGTATTTATATTTATTCTTGTTTCATCCTTTTTCTAGAAGTGTTTGAAATTTGCGTTTGTTGTCTTCACGTTATTACACTAAATGCAAAGTGCTCATTTCGGGTTAATTGAGGATGAAATGTAGCCTCAATTTGTTATGTGAGGACACATTTCACAGTGTTTACAACCAATAGCATAATCGCTCCAAAGTGTTATCACGAATGGTGTGTACTTACATGATGGTGTAATTTGGGCAGTTTGGCAATAAAATCTAACATCAAATTCTTGAAATTACACCAGCATAATTTACATTTTAACTGAGCAAATAGTCTCCTGATTATTGCCTGTGTTCAAGTGTTTAGGATATTTCAGTGTATCACTCCTCGTTTTCCACCTGCTTGTCTTCCCTGCTGCCACAAAGAGAATAAAGCTTTACCTGGAACCCAGGGGCATACCGTGGTCAGTAAGACTGGGGCGTGTGGGCTTCAGATTTTCCAACCATCAGGCTGGCATATAATATCAAAATACATTATACTGGAAGCAGGTCGCGTGCGGGGGGCCTATGGGGCAGTGGAAAGAGAGAGGAATGTGGATTGGTAGGAGCACTGAAAGAAAAAACTCTAGGGCATATTAATAACGGCCAGCGATTATTATCGCTGGCCGTGCTTAGCGATAATTATATTATCACAGGCTATCTCTGGTATTTATCGCCCTGGTAGCGCGTTATTAACAACGCGTTACTCCAGAGTGATAAAAATTTCCAGAGATAGCGAGGTTATCGCCCTTTTGCAGGGAACATTGCTGGTTTTCCTGCGATGTTTCCTGCCCTATCAGCATAATCCACCCCCTATGTTGGGGATGGCTAAGTCAGGATTTTAGCAGACGTTAGGTTTTTGGCGAAAACGGCAGTTTTTGCCAAATTCTAATCTGTGCTAAAATCATGTGGGATGCCTTGTAAATATTGCGATGTAAACATCAGCGATATTTGCAAGGTAGTCCATCTTGGGTACGCCCAGTAACGCCCACTTTGCATCTCAATGGAGATGCAAAGTGAGGTGTTGGGAAAAAGGGTGCTAACATGCGATTATTCATGTTTGCACCCTCTTGTAAATAGGGCATTCGTTTTATCTCTGCTTTTTTGGCTTTGCAAGCCAAAAAAACGGAGATAAAGCCCTTGTAAATATGCCCCTCTATATTTCGTAAAATAGCCAACATTTTTGAGGACTTTCAGAACAGAGAGGGAGAGAGTGTGTGCGTGTTTTTTGTCTGGGCCTATTTAAAAATTCCTGGTGAAATAAAACAGAGATCTCACTTAACCCGACTGAAAGCACCTGTATCCAGTGGCATAGCAAAGGCGAATGCAGGGTCAGTCCACGAGTTTAGACTTGGACCCCCTCTCCCCACCACACATAGCCCCTTCCGTGCGGGGGTAATTCCCCCTGCTGTGCTGGGGGGCGGGCGCGCGCGCAGTGCCCCGGTGCTCATGACGAGCTCAGCTCGTCATGAGGCACGGCGCTCGTGTGCTCATGACGAGCTGAGCTCGTCATGACCACACCCGTTTGCGTGGAACGCTCAGCACAGCAGGGGAATTATCTCCGCGTGTGAGCGTTTCACGGCTCATGACGAGCTCGTCATGAGTATCGGAGCGCCGTGCCTCATGACGAGCTCAGCTCGTCAGGAGCATCCAAGAGGTTAACTGCGGCCATCGCGAAACAGCAAACGCATGGACGGCCACACAGCCGCGGTCTGTGCAGGTAACAGCGGTGGGCGGTGGGGTCAGGTAAGGGGGGATTTCGACGGACGATGCTGAGGGAAAATTAACTATTAATTTAATTTTCTCTCTGCATCGTCCCTCGAAATCCCCCCTTACCCGGCCTCACCGCCCATCTGCTGTTACCTGCACGGACCGTGGCTGCTGCCACAGGCGGCAAAAGGTCTAGCTGCGCCACTGTCTGTACCCAACTATGTATCAGAAAATACATTTATTGGGGGGGATAACACCCCCCCCCTGAAGCTAAGCATCACCCATCTTATTACAGAATTTGGCGGGAGATGCAACATAGCACTTGATGAGTTCAAGCCTCGCTCTCAGCTCTCTGGAAGACAATGCACCTCATTGGCTCTCTCTGACGTCAGTTCCCCTTTTCATCAGATGAAGGCATCACTGTCAGATGTGTTGACGTTGGTCTGAGCTCCGGAAGTGACGTCATCCTTCTGGCTCTGCTTGAGAGCACTTGTTGCTAAGATGGCGACACATTTTTCCAGGGCCAGTTCCAGGAACAGCCGCCATCGCCAAAGTGCACTTTGGGGAGCCGCTGATCATAAGAGCTCAGAGTTTTTATTTCCTAATTAGATCCATTTATGAGCGGGATTTCTCGCCATTACCCAGTCCTACTTGGTAGGAAGAAGACCTACCGTCTCTCCACATCCCCCGCAGTGTCGCAGCCATAAAACACCTCATTCATGTGCCAAAAATTATTTTCATTTCTCTCCCGAGTGGAAAAATGGAGATGTCGGCCCCGGAGTTTGAGCAGTAGGTCGCCGCCGAGAGATGTTTCCCTGGTCGCCGTCCAGCCGCGCGCGGTGCTTGCAGACTTCAAGAAGCCTTTGAAATCTCAAGTGTGTGGAGAGGAAAAATAACACTTGACATCAGGTGCCACGTCTGGGCCTGGGCGGGGGGCGGCTGTCCCCAGAGCCCTCAAAGAGCTGCGTCGGGCTGTGTGGGTCGATGCCTCAAGTGCCTGCCGTGTCTGCAGACAGCCTGTGCCGAGAGAGTCTGCACCGTGGGCCCATTAGCGCCACGAATCCTGCTGTGACGCTCGATTGTCCTTCAAAAAACACAGAACGGCAGTAGTGCTTAATTTGTGCCGGTGGTGGGCACCAGCACTCGTTTTTGGGGGTGAAACTTTATTGTTCATCATTCCGACTTCGACTCTGAGCAAGAGAGAAAGGCAGAAATTGGAAAAAGAACGAGGAAGACAAGAAAACAGTGACATAGGGAGATAGGACGAATGATAACGCACCCAGGGCACAAGTCCTAAAAAACAGGAGTGGGGCCACGCTGACGTCACGACAGGAAGTGAAGTCACAAAAGGTGGCTTGCACCATCAGACTCATTGCCTCCCCTCGCTCACCCCTTAGATGCGACTGCATCAAAAAAGAGCCCTTGAATGGGCTCCGATCTCGCCCCAGAGAGGCCATAGAGTGAAGGTGTGGCTCCATCTGCTTCAGTTATCGAGCTCCCGGTAAAATAAGTGGGGGGACACCGTCGAGCCCTGAACGCACCTATAAGCAGAGATGGGCTAGCCACTAAAAGCTCAATCCAGATGCAGATCTCTGGCTCAGCTCGAGGCCCTCTTGGACCCTCGAGCCAAAAACGAGCCAGGGTGCAACCCACACTCTAACCCTATGAGCCAAAAATGGAGGAAAAACATGAACCTTTAATGCGAAACAGGAGGGGCGTGGGGTGAGATACCCATCTAGTAGCTGAATGGCACAATGTGAAATCAGAAAATGTTGGATTTTGCCCTGCTTCCCTGTTTGCCCTAATTGTTTGATCTTAGGCAAATACTTTTTTCACTGTGGTTTCTTTTTTTTCTTATGGTATTTGAGAGCACTTTGAAATACGTGAGTTCAGTGCGTGTGTTACACAATACATTCTCTTGTGCCTTATTTGAATAGACTGTATTGTTGGTCCCTGTAAGAATCTAGGCCACATATAGGTGCACAAGACAACTGACTTACCTTTTATATTCTCTAATTGCACTGTTGTCATGGCAGGGGAAATGAATATTTGTAATTCATGTTTATATTCTGTCACTTTTGATAAATGCCTCTCGTTTTAGTGATGCAATCTGATGTATTAGGTTTTTGTATTTATTTATTTTTGGAGTTTTATATAGCGCTTGCAAGACCTGGGGGTATCAAAGCGCTTCACAGCATACAAGTGAAAACATAAGCAATACAGTATAATTGGAATCACAAGGATATTGGGTACCAAGAGTAACAAAGACATTGTCCGGAAGTATAGAGGTGGCGGTTGAGGAGAAATTCTTTTAGTTGCCTCTTGAAGATCATGAAAGAGGGATTCGTCCAGATGTGAGTGGGGAGAATGTTGCAGATTTTTGGGGCATTCCCAGAGAAAGAGCAGGAGAGGGCTTTTTGTTTATGTCTTTTTGGGGGGATTAGGAGGAGTGAGTTGGAGCTTCTGAGGTTTCTTGTTTGTCCAGCTTTTGTGAGTTTGGCGGCGAGGTAATCCGGTTTGCCTGTGTGCAAGGCTTTATGTGTGAGGTTGAAATGGTTAGACTTTTGAAGGGTCTTTATCGTGTTTTTAGAAGATGTTTGTTGCACAGTTTACCTTCCAAGTATTTTCATGACTCAGCATGTGAATGGGCTCTTAGAGCCCTGATTCTGACTCGGCTCTGGCTCGTCTTTCCCTGATACTTTGTTGGCTTAGGCATTTCTACCTACAAGAGTGAGGTAAAGAGACAGGAAGCACCTGTGTGGTAGAAGAAAGAGACTTCACGAGGAGTCAAAACCAAGGAGCTTTTGTGTTTGTTAGGCTTTTATTCGGCAGCACCGGCGGCAGGATTTTATTTAACAATGTAGACCCTTGCACTTTTTTGACAGATTAAGCACCATTTTTGCTGCACATGGTTACATATATCAAGAAACTCTTAGAAACTAAAACACATATGAAATATCTTTCTGAAATTGATGAGAATATTACAAATCTTTCGAAGATGAGTACGAAGGGATGTACGACGTTACCACTCAAACTATTACAATGCAAGCCATTACAATGCATGTTCCATTACAAAGAAAACTACTATTCTAACACCGCTGGGTGCTAACCTCAGGGAAGGTGCTGGTCAGTGAAGGATATGCGTTGTAAAGGCATTACGTTGTAATACCACACATTTTCACAGAAGCAAATACAGTATTTTGCCTGAAAGGAACACATACTGCCTTCTCACTTATGACTCACTTGTCACTACAGCCAGCCTTCTCACCATTGGCTCTCTTCTCACTACAGCCTGCCTTCTCACCGATAACTGTCTTATCACCAAAGGCTGCATTCTCACCATTGGCTCTCTTCTCACTACAGCTTGCCTTTTCACTATTGGCTCTCTTGTCACCACTGGCTGCTTTCACACCATTGCCTGCTTTCTCACCATTAGCTCTCTTCTCACCATGACCTGCCTGCTCACTGATAATTGTCTTATCACCACGGGCTGCCTTCTCACCATTGTCTCTCTTCTCACCACAGGCTGCCTTCTCACCATTGGCTCTCTTCTCTCTATAGCTGGCCTTCTCACAGATGACTGTCTTATCACCATAGCCTGCCTTCTAGTCATTGGCTCTCTTCTCAGTATAGCCAGACTTTTCACTGAAGACTCTTCTCACCACTGCCTGTATTCTCATTGTGGTTGTGATTTTTACTTGACATTGACATAGGGTGCTGCTGCCACTCATGTGAACTTGTAATGCTCAACCTTGTTTGTTTTGTCACTGGCTGATCAATGTAGTTTTTCTGTGTGGCATAAACACATCCGAGAGGGAGCTGGAACTGTACAGCAAGGCCTAATGTAGGCCTGGGTGTGAAATTCCACTCCACTAGTGCAGGTTGCGGAGATTTTCCCTCTCGAGCTACGTGTAGTTTGCAGAGTTCTGAAAAACTCTGTTCCAATTAGCAGAGTTTTTTTTGCTCGCATTAGCCAACATTAAGTTGGCTAGCGTGAGTGAGGAAAATCTTACTTCGGACCACCACCCGGTGAAATTTCTCAACGCTGTCTGTCGCGGATGGTCACTACGACTCATGTTGAGAAACCATCCGTTCGCATTGAGGAAGCTGCTGCTCGAGTAGAACACTGACTCTAGCAGCAGAGAGAAGCAGTGCCCTCTTGCCCTGCAAGTTGTGCAGTTCTCACTTATTTTACAGGACAGCACAAACACCCGGTGCTAAAAATCAGTGCGAACTGCGCGATGTAAGGCAATCCACCGCTTCCGGACCTTCGTGTAGAGCCATAGTTTTTTGGTCACTCTGCCCAGGCCTAGCCAAATTGCAGTCCATTTTACTGAAACACAAAGGCATCTTGTGCATTGTGCAGTTATAGTTAAAGTTATTGCCATGGGCAGCAGCATCAGGGTTGGGTATCAATCGAAATACCTGCCCCTGAAGTCAAGTGATGACACCTGCACCTTCAAAGCCACAACATTTTTAAGACAAGTCGCATCACATATAGGGTCACCAAATTGTCCCACATCTACCTGCACCCCCTCCATCAGCAATCCTGACTCCGAAAATCACCACTTAAGGCAGTCTGCGTCACACTAGGAACCGGGACGTGGAGTGAAGATTAAGATAGAAAAAAAGGAAAAACAAAGCAGAAGCTGGACATTCTGTGCCCGATTCACAAAGGTAACCTGAGACGAAAGCCTAACTTCATGCCTTTCAATATTCACAAAGGGTATTTACGAGTCATAATGTTAGACTATTGTCTCAGTTAAACCTAAGTTTTGGTCTTAAGTTTAACTGAGTCAAAAGTCTAACTTTCCGACTCATAAATGCCCTTTTTCTTTTGCCAACTGTAGGTTGCATCACCCAGTCCAAATATCCACAAGACAAAAATTATTTTTGAATGTCCATCCAGTATTAGCATTTTCAGATTTCTTTCTTTTTCTTTTTATATGAGACAAAGCAACAGGCAGCCAACGTGTTTCGTTCGTTTAGACAAGAACTTCGTCAGGGCGATTAAACTGTTATTATTTGTTTTGAACAGAAGAAGGAGCCATCAGGCTGGCTCAACTAAGAACTCCCCATGCGACATCAGCTTTCTTTTTGTGAACACAAGTAAAATATAATGGCTGTTGTGCTTATCGTGCTGAATTGCCGGGTAAATTTTCAGACCCGGCAGCAATAAACTATTAAGTAGATGTTGTCCCGGCAACACGGTGTATCGAGCAGCAGGTTGTGTGTAAATTTGAACACTCGAGGAGCGAAAAGTCGTAAAGTTAGACTTTCGTCTCAGTTTACCTTTGTGAATCAGGCCCTCTGTGTCTAAGCACCCAAGATCTGAAATACATACCTACTAGCATTAGATCTGCTCCCACGCTTGTACAATTCCAAAATAAGCTGGAGACGCACTACATGAGAGAACACTACCATCTTACAGGATAGGGACCTTCCTCCTCCTAAATGTCCCACCTCACTTTAAACAATCTTGAATCCTATTTCAAGGCTGTGCTTCCTGTCCAGTGTTCTGTTGCTGTCTGCCTAAGTTTGTGCAATGGAAATACCAATACATACGCTATACCACATGATTTTAGTCCTAAACATGTGTCTGTGTTCGTCTGTCCCTACACGGCTACAAATAGAATAGTTGTGAGCCTTACATGGGTGAGACACTAGTGCTGTGAGATGGGTCTGTGTTCTAACACCCACTTGCCTCTGTCTTCTCTCAGTTTTGTTGGATTTTGCGGGTCTGGACAGGCTCAGAGTGTGAGGTGCATCTGCATTTGAGCCTGTGCAGAGAGGAGGGCAGAGGGCTGTTGATGTCCCTGAGGCTAAAGGACCTCATTCATCACATATGATGAAGATGGGTGGTCCTTTCTTCAGCCTCTGATGGCCTAGGAGTTCTAGATAACAGTTGTGTGCTGGATTCTTTTAGGTCTCAATCTGTCTTCCTGGATCACTGTAAATGTCTATCTGTAAGTAATATTTCATTTTCCAAGTGGAAAAACATGCCCCAGCATGGCTGCAAAGGCAGCCCTGTTCTGATTGTATTAGGTTGTGGATGCATTTATACAAAGCTTCATAGTGCATCTGAAAAACAAATGGTATTTGCGGATGGGTAGAAGCGTACTCCGTGGGAGTGCTGATGTGAAAGAGTGTGTGTCTGCCACGTGACCTGTGTGAAAAGTGTGAAAAGTGTTTCAATGCAGTGTGCAGTGAAGTGAAATGAGAGACAGACAGGCCACTTCGCATTGGATGCTAGCCTAGGAATGGAAAGTGAGTGCATGAATGTGATGTGGCAATGTGGGAGGTGTTGTGTTGTTGTGTGCAGGGGTGTAACACAGGCCCCTACAGCCCCTACTGCACACGGGGGGCAGCCACTCAGCTCAAGAACAATACATATCTGTGAGTTATGGGAGACCCCGGGGATCTTCCTGGAGAAGTGTGGCTCACTGGTTAGAGGAGGCAGACCTGGAAGCAGAGGTCAGCCCGGGACCAGGGTTCAATTCCCGGCTCGGCGGGGTCTTGAGTCCTAAAATGTCCATGGACTCGACAATTCTCGCTCCGGTGCCTACTCAATTCACGGGTTCACACTCTGCGACTCTGGGCAATAGCTTGCTTAATCTCCACAACGGCCCCTCGCGGCGGGATGCCTGGCTTTCACCTTGCGGATACCCTGCTGGGGTTATCTCACAAGGGAATTCCAGGACGGGTTCCCTAAGCAAGCGCTTAGAAACTGCTTGGTGATTTGTGCTATATAAATTCCTGTACATTTACATTTACATTCTATGGGGGAAAGGGAAAACAACCTTTACAACACAACTTTTTACAACGCACTACCATTACAACAAAACTTTTACAACGCAAGATTCATTACATCGCATACCATTACAACGCAACCATTACATCGCATGACACGACAACGCATATCATTACAACGCATGTCATTACAATGCAGTCATTACAACGCACACCATTACAACGCCTAGTACCCTTACACTATCCAAAACTTACCCTACTGTTGCACCCCCTGGAGTTAGAATAGTAATTTTTACCCCTACACTATCCAACACTTACCCTACTGTTGCACCCCCTGGAGTTAGAATAGTAAGTTTTTACCCCTACACTATCCAACACTTACCCTACTGTTGCACCCCCTGGAGTTAGAATAGTAATTTTTACCCCTATTCTATCCAATACTTAATATACATGCAATGTAATGGTATGCGTTGTAAAGGTAGTATGCATTGTAATGGAATGCGTTGTAAAGGTAGTTTTTAGACAATTCGTTGTAATGGCATGCGTTGCAATGGAATGCGTTGTAAAGGATGTTGCGTTGTAAAAAATGCGGTGTAAAGGAATGAGTTGTAAAAGTATGCGTTGTAACATCATACATACAGGGCGGAGGGGGTTATCATTATTGTGTTACACCACTGGTTGTGCATGTATAGAAGACGTGCACGAGTTCAGGGCGGGGGTGTCTTCTCTGGAATCCTGCCAAGCCTTGTTGAACCATGGGAGGATGAAGGGTTCCCAATGGCAAGGTGTCATTTCAGATGCTTGCTCCGTAACTGACCCTAATCTGACCCTAATCTGAGTTTGTGCTTCACTTCAGCTGAATTGATAGAACACATTTGGCGAAAGTGGTAAGGGAGATCCTGGTGAGTAAACCAGGGTGATTGTAAAGCTTCTCCATGGACTCTGCTAGCTTCGCTTGAGCCTTCTTAGATGCCTGGAGGAGTGTATAAGTCTGAATATTGAATTTTCCAATCAAACACAGGATTCCTTTCAATGAGATGTGTATTGTCAGCCAATGGTATGGGGTCAGACAAAGGAGCTGTTACTCTGAGTGTAAAGAGAGTGATAGTGAAATGTGAAATTCTTCCAAATACTTTGTGAAACAACAGCGGTCCCATGCATAAGAATTATACGCGAAACAATGAATATAGACAAAATCAATTCTATATTTGGAGCAACATGTCCAGCCGGACAGAGGTCTTCAATTTTTTACTCAATTGAATGTTTTTAACAGAAGGAATACCTTCAACAAACCATCAATGTGGGGCACAAGCCTGTACCCAGACACAATCAGATCAGTACAGAAGGTTGACAGAAGACAAACAGGGCTTTTCAAGGCAAAAGCAGCGATTTCTGTAAAAAGTCAAATGTACAGAAATATCAAATAAGCACCATTACATATACTTAACATATAAATCAAGTTTTTGTATAAGGTGCACAACAGGTCAAAGTATGCTCCCCGAGGTCCTATGTTGACTTACTTGGGGCCCCTTGTTGACCTTAAATATATTCTTCCAAATACAGCATGTCTTATCTTTCTCAGTCCCATTATAGTAATCTTGTTTCACTGAGCCGAGTTTCAACTTTGCAAGAGGGTCTCAAGTTGGACAATAGAGAGTTGCATCTGAGCCGTGAGAAGTACAGCGGCTTGGGGAAGGGTTGTGCAAACCCTTCCCAAACCCCTGAACTCCTTGGGGGTAAGATGAAACTCTGTATTGTCCATCAGTTGCTTACAAGCCCTGTGGTGCCAATTGACAGACTTTGGAGTAAGAGTGATATGGCTCATGGTATGTGAACAGAGTTTGGCCTGAGGTCAAGATTCACCTTTTAGGTCATCGCATCTCACGTCTGCTGCCAGATGCTGACTGGATATGGGACCTTGGGACTGGCGAAGGTTGGTTCGGGTTAGATGTTTCCTGCATGTTTATGTTGTCATCGAGATTGTGTTTTTATGGAAATTATTGTTTATATCATAGAATGTATTATCCAAAGAATAAGTCTCGAGTTCGTGTTCTTTGCGGTTAAGTCATTGATTGACATTTGCTGTTGGTAAATAAATTGGGCTAGAGCCTTAACACTAAACTGGTTTGTCCTCCCTGGAGGCCATTTTCGCCCAATCTCCCAGATGTTTACATTAATCCTGCACCAGCGTACAACAGATGTTAAATGCCACCTGCGCACTGGTAAATGCACCTTTCATCATTTTTTCCCAGTGTATGGCCTTTACTTTTATTGTTAATGATTAATCGAGCTAATCCAAAATTCAATCGAATTTTTATTAAACAAACACTGGAGGCTACTTCAGAGGTGTTGTGCAGTGCATAATTACATTTATCACATGTAGGTCTTAACCATTTTCATAATTTGTGAAAATGTAGACATTTATTAAGGCAGGATTCTTTTTTTTCTTCTTTGTTTTCGGAGTTTTATTTAGAGCAAACTTGACCCGAAGGTATGCGGTATAAGAGCTCTTTAAATGAGCACCAGTTGGGTTACACAAGGACACATTCATTTTTGAGGGTCACGGGGAGATCAAGTGATTTGCCCAGAATCACAGGATGTGAGCGTCCTTGCCGAGACACAAACCCGGTCCCCCAGATTTGAGGTCGACTGCTCTAGCCGTTAGGCTACACCCTTGGAGCAGAAAGTAAGTTAAAGGAACTGTGAAACACATACGCTGCACAAATCACTGTATGTGAATTTGTATGGGCAATATAGCGAGCTGGTATCTTACTTGCATTTTGTGCTTGAGGGTGCCAGTGCAATTTTAATACAGATGACCCCCAAGCACGCATTTCACAACCTTTTAACATATAAACCCTTTAAACAGTATCAAATTTCGCTCTGGCCTATGATGTTAAACCTAAGCATGCCAAGACAGTTTTAGAAAATGCACAATTTTTATGAAGTTATTACAAAAATGTAGCGCAAACAATAGTTCTGGGTATTTTGTTTTCTTATGGAGACTAATGTATTTCTTGTGCTTTGACTTGAATAAGATAGGGTTGGTGGACACCTGGAAGGGCACAGGAGATTGTTAACTATTTACCTTTCATTACACGGAAGTGATGGTACATGTCAGTGTGTGAGTGTCAGTCCATGTCCATAAGTGGATATGAATGCATACGTGTGTAGGTGAGTGGGAATACATGCATGTCACTCTTTTCATGCCGTTGGTATTAGTGTAAGTCAGTGTGAGAGTGAGTACATGTTTGTTCGAGAGTGCATGTCAGTTTAAAAGTGCTGGTGCATGTGAGTCTGCCAATGTTGTTGTGTGTGATTGGTATTTGTATAGTGTGCATCTGCTCCTTTCCACAAGTTAGATGTGTTGGTTGTCTCAAAAGTGCATCATTTATGGCCCTAGGTCGCCTGGACTCTCCATTGACTGTCAGTTGGAAGCTCACAGACCACCATCTGGCCATCGGGTCTAGTGGCTTAGTGGACTAACGTGTCCCTTTAGAGGCCTGTGTTTGACCTCATGGTCATGGATTCAAATCCCAGTGGGCCCACTCAGCCTTTCATCCTTCTGAGTACGCTAAAATGAATACCATTGAGTTGGGAAACAATAAACATCTGTTATTCAGCGCCAAGATACTCGCGTGTCAACGTGGCCTTTACAGACACACATTATGTCTGTTATGGTACCGTCTGAGCAGAGATCCACTGTGAGGGATGGGTTTAGAGAGCTACTTTAGTGGTCGTTGCATGCTAGATATGTGTGTTTGTGTAAGAATGTGGGAGTGTTTGCACTTTTCATGCATGTTTGGTATACTTGGTCTTGGAAGAGGCACGGTTCCTTGTGATGGGTCTTACCAAGTAGTTGCAGGACGGTGCACCATTCTGTTTCATGAATGTAATGCTTCTGTAGTGTTGTGTTTGGGTTGTGAGGGGTGGTGTCATTCATCTTATGTTCATCACAGACATGATGAGCGGGGTAACATGGAAGCTTAAACCTTAATGAGGTGTATGAAGAGTGGCTCGAAATGTATGTGGTTCATGTAGTGATGAAGGTTGATCGATGCTGATATTCATTCCTAGGTTCCGCAGGACGTCCCAGAGTGGTCAAGGGATAAGTAATCATCTCCTTCCAGTGGGGACACACCTTTTCCCTGTGCTGATGATGCTCCATCTGCCCCTCTGCCTCTTTCACACAATGACCGCTCATGGATCCAGATTTCAATGTCTGTTGCCTCCTCTCCACAGACACACAGAAGTACCACTCATTGTTCAAGGTTGGTTTTTGCAATGTGTTCACTGGGCGAGAGTCTTGCTTCCCATCAGGCGTCCACCTTCACTTTGCAACCAAGGTTGGGGGGAGGGGTACACGTGAGGTTCCGGGGATCTTTCCACGCCATTGGCTAGTTTCCAAACTGAGAAAAAGAGGAGCGCTCCGTCATTGAATCGCATGGTCTCCAAGGGTCATATTACCATGTAAGGACAATACATTCTGTTTGTAAAGAGCCATTAGTACGCGACTTTTATTCCGCACACCATTACAACGCAAGCGTAACAAGGCATGCGGTGGTCGTTCCAGGTCTTGGCCAAATAATAGGCATGGATTCCTTCTTGAATAACTGGTAAAAGAAAAGGGCGAATTAAATCATGAACTTATTTATATGAACTCCTATGAAACGTGTGAGAAATTACAAGTATCCTCATAAACTTTACTTGCCAGTGTCTCATATGAACACTGAAGCCTCCTTATATTCAGAAGTCACGCGACACCAGTTGAGAAGACAATATTTCTGAAAGAGATTATTGGTTTTAGCCTGTGTCCTTGAGCCGAAAAGTATGCAAAATTACAGATCGTCTAATCATCAGAAATTTTTGCAAAATTCAGTAACACAAACATTTAAAATTTGGAGAATTTCATAGGCGTAAAGAAAAGCGTTTACCCAGATAAGTGAAAGATTCAGATTTGCGTCTTTGCCCTTTACCATCCATAGGACTAATTTTACAGGCCAGACGTCAGAGAATTGTCTTGATAGTGAGAATTCCACCTTAGTGCGCGTAGGCGTGTTGCCGGTCCAGGTTTGAGCCTCCGCACTGTGCCCAGCCGCGTTTAATCTATTGTTCATCACTTTCCCAATATATCCCTTCCCTTTATTCATCTTCTCCGAAATGAGTGGGAGCTCCTTCCTCCATTGTCCTGCTTTGCTTATACACAATGCAGGGTTGCACATCAAAGGACCACATCAATGGAGCTTCGGGACAATCATTGACAATAGACTGCAGGTCCTGCTCAGCTGATATGGAGGTGTTTGATCTTGAAAACTATCCCTGAGAGTCACAGCACGACAGAAGAATAAATGATGCTCCTGAATCACAAAGTCTTCTTTGATGTCCACAGCTGCATCCCAGGCAGATGTTCATTGGTGCATCCCATATGTACCTGGAAAGATTTAGAGCTACGCGTATGCCTTCCGCACCGTGTATTTTGCACAAAATGAGCCATTTAATGCAAAAAAACTGGTATCAATAATTCAGCCATCAAAATGTGCTGGGAAACCAAGGAAGGAAGGGGGGGGGGGGAGTTGGCTAAATATTATTTTGTTTCCCAGTTGTTAGCATGTTCTTCTTGTTGTTCCCTTCTGTTGGGGTTCTACTTTCAAAAATTGCTTTATAATTCCAATTTCCAGACTTTGCATTCAAGTTAGCAGATCTAGTTTTCATCCACGGATATGTTTTTTGACTGATTAAGTATTTTGTAGCGGGAAACAACCTTTACAACGCAGTCATTACATCGCACTACCTTTACATAGCAGTCATTACATCACAACATCCTTTACATAGCATGTCATTACAACGCAGCCATTACATCGCATGTCACTACAACGCATCTCATTACAACACATGTCACTACTACGCAGGCATTACATCGCAAGTCATTACAACGCATACCATTACAACGCATAGTACCCTTACACTATCCAACACTTACCCTACTGTTGCACTCATCAGAGTTAGAATAGTAATATTTTACCCCTATACTATCCAACACTTACCTTAAATGCAATGTAATGGTATGCATTGTAATGGTATGCGTTGTAAAGGTATAATGCGATGTAATGGAATGCGTTGTAAAGGTAGTTTCTGAAAATGCAATGAAATGGCATGTGAGGTAAAATAATGCGTTGTAAAGGATGTTGCGATGTAAAAACTGTGTTGTAAAGGCATGCATTGTAAATGTATGCCTGGTAACGTCATACATTCTTTTGTAGCTACAACTGTTTCCATATTCACATAAAGGGGTGAGTAGAGGGTCTCTGTTATGGGGGACACATAGATTGAAATTGTGAAGCATCAGTAGACTTTACACCCGGGGTACAGCAAAAAAGACTCTCCTTTGAAATATATATATATATATATATATATATTCACTGAAAAAACCATAGGTTATAGACCATATATAGTTAGGAATTAGCATTTACAAAACCTTGAAAATTCACTGAAAAAACCATAGGTTATAGACCATATATAGTTAGGAATTAGCATTTAGAAAACCTTATTTTACTCACACAAAACCATTGAAATTCCATATATAGTTAGTTGCACTAACTATATATCGCGCACCCGCAATCCACTGCTGATGATGTCACATATTACATCATTCATGACATGGTCAGTGACATCACTGATGACATCACTGATGACATCTCAAATGACATCACTGATGACATCATCTAGTGTCTGTGTGTTTTTGTAAAGTTTAAATACGTTTTACATATTGAAGAATGACTGGATGTATGGAAGACTGAGTGTGTGTGTGGCTGGCTGGGAGGTGTGTGACTCTGTGCATATCAATGTGTACTTGTATCAGTGATTGTATAAGAGAGTAAGTATGTGTTAGTATATGTGTGAAAAGTATGGTGTTCTGTGTTTAACTATAGATGAGGAAATCGAAGTGTGATTGATTCTTCACAGGACTGACTAGGTGTATGAGTGCATATGATAGTGTTCTAATAATAACTGACTGTATGTATGAGTAATTGTATGGGTGAATGAGTGAATGTGTGTGTAGACGTACGAATCAGTGAGTGCTTATGTAGTAACTGGTATTGGTGTGTCATGATGTCATCAGTGATGTCATTTGAGATGTCATCAGTGATGTCATTTCAGATGTCATTAGTGATGTCATCAGTGATGTCACTGAAGTATGGTGTTCTGTGTTTAACTGTATAGATGAAGAAATGGAAGTGTGATTGATTCTTTACAGGACTGACTTGGTGTGTGAGTAACTCCATGGATGAGTGGCAGTGTGTGACTGTCTGCATAGGTGTATGAGTGCATATGATAGTGTTGTAATAATAAGTGACTGTATGTATGAGTTATTGTATGGGTGAATGAGTGAATGTGTGTGTAGACGTAGGAATCAGTGAGTGCGTATGTAGTAACTGGTATTGGTGTGTCATGATGTCATCAGTGATGTCATTTGAGATGTCATCAGTGATGTCATCAGTGATGTCATTTGAGATGTCATCAGTGATGTCATCAGTGATGTCACTGACCATGTCATGAATGATGTAATATGTGACATCATCAGCAGTGGATTGCGGGTGCGCGATATATAGTTAGTGCAACTAACTATATATGGAATTTCAATGGTTTTGTGTGAGTAAAATAAGGTTTTCTAAATGCTAATTCCTAACTATATATGGTCTATAACCTATGGTTTTTTCAGTGAATTTTCAAGGTTTTGTAAATGCTAATTCCTAACTATATATGGTCTATAACCTATGGTTTTTTCAGTGAATTTCATTGGTTTTTTAACAGCTAATATCTGTAGCTGTAAAATGTATTCTTCTTTAAATCCAAAAATATATTTTATATGTTTATGAATAATTTTTTTTTTAAATATTTTTTTTTCTTCGTTCCCGCTTCGCGAATCAGGAAGCTTCCCGTTAGCTGACCTTGATGCCGCGAAATAGACCGCGAGCCGGTAAACGTTTCTTTACCGCAAGTGCCGCGTTAGAAAACAACATCGTGACGCCTCCCGTCCGCATTACGTTTCACGTTGTCGCGTGATACGTCATATGACGTGCTACGTTAGCGAACTGGTACGCGAAGCGAGTCGCAAAGCGCAGGTTTCTGGAAGCAAACCGGGAGGCCCTACAAAGCGCTTAACGTAAACACAGCAAGTCATGTGACTTGGTAATAACACTTTTCATTGGTTCATTTCACTTTTGGTTTCCTAATGATGTAAGACTAGGTCATATAATCTAAAATGAACACTTTTGATTGGTTGAGAACTCTTGTTTTTCCCAAATGATGAAAATCCCTCCTTCTTTCCTCACTCTGACTTTCATCATTGTGAGAGAAAGACCCTTTGTGATCACTGAGCAATGGCTTCTTTAGTAGCTTCAGCTGGTGCTTCCCCACCACCTCCACCACATCCAAGGAAGAGTGGACCACCTGCTCAAGTTATAATTCAGCAAGAAGAGGAAGAAGAGGAAGACGAGGAAGAGCAGGAAGAGAGGCAGTTTTTGCCTGAGGAACCCAGGACGTCTCACCGGAAAGAAAACTTCATTTGGCAATTTTTTAAAATTCCCAAAGGTCAGAAAAAAGTAAATGCAAGATACGTAACTTGCCTTATATGTCAAGATAGACTGTCCAGAGGAACCGAGAAAAAATACAGTTTCGGAAACTACACAATGCATCGCCATATGACTAGGTGGCATCCTAACAACTACAGTGCTGCACAGTTTCGGAACGACCTAGATAATCTCCCTATTATGGCCAGAAGATCTGTTGTACCGGAAGTAACGGGACCAGAGGGCAGGGAGATGGTGCCAAATATACAAATGAGATTTGGTGAAGTAAAACACATCTGCGTATTTTGCGATGGATTCATTTGCTACGGAGAAAGAAGCATCACTCTGATCAACAGAGCTATTGACTATCATATGCAAGTTTGTACGAAACGCCCAAAATAATAAATACTTTTTTTTGTTTTGTTGCTCCTGTTGAGCCCTTTACAATGAATCGTTTTCATTGCCCCCTCCAAGAAAACCCCCCAAAAATATAAAACTGTTCAGAAAAATTCAAAAAAAGTTAAAAAATGTTCTGAAAAATAATAAAAAAAATATAAAACAACAAAAACAATAAAAAAAAAGTTCTTTTCAGAACTACCTCCCCGTTATTAAAAAATTGGTACAATATTTGGAACTGTGCCAACCTCTATTTCTCTTAGTTCGCTTCCCAGTTCGCTCGCCGGTACGCGAACCGGAAGCGAACCAAAAACAGTAAGTATAAGGGAAGGAAACAGACACTTATGTTAAAAGAAAGACAGCTATAGGGGAGTAAACTAGAGATACTATTACCCGTAATCCACTGCTGATGATGTCACATATTACATCATTCATGACATGCTCAGTGACATCATCAGCAGAGGATTGCGGGTTTTTTGGCAACGTGCCTTATCCACGGTTTAATAACGCTGCCTTTTGCTTTATATAAGTTTTCAAATTGTATGAAATATATACCAATAGGTCGTTATGAACCTTTAGGTAGTGCTTTTCTTCATGAGGTCTGGTCGCTTCCATACACATACAGATGTTTCAAAGATGATCATGAAGTTTATCTGAATGGAGAGGAATGCACTGAGACGCCAGATCATTCACTAATGTGTAGGCACATACAGTTACACGGTTCATGCAACAAACACCGACCAAATATGGCTTGCGTGTTGCAAGGCACGCCAGTTCCTGCTATCATCCCCACGTTCAAGTTGTTGGAAAATGGTAGTTATTTGATGCTCAATAATGAAGATTGTTCTGAGTTAATTAAAAGTATTCCTTTTATCGTAACAGTAAGTGAACGGGTTATTTGCTGCAGAAATGTTCTATTTTCTCCCACACATGAACATAGGGAGTTTTCAATCTGGCCACAAATACCAACCTTGGGAGAGATTTCAACGGCATGGCAAGAATAAGAGCTCTTTTGTCTCAGAGAGAGGTGGCCTTGAGTTCGGCCCGTGAAACTTTCGTGCTTCACACAGCGAACACCCGTACAGAGGTGCAGACCCTTTTCAATTCAGATTTGCCTTTCAATTTCAGCAAGATGGTTCGGACTATCTTTAACGCATCCTCCACAAAGGCCCTGGCGCACTTTTTTAAAGTTGTTACCAGTGGTCTCGTGACTTCATTTGAGAAAATCTTTGGAGTCATCCCTGCTTTCTTTCATTCTATTTTCTCCACTCTGCTTCGTGGATTGGCATTTTTACTTGCATTACCAGCGGACGCTCTTGTGCTTTTTTACATTTTTAAATATGGATGTCCCTCCTATGCAACCTCCCACCCTGCAGCTGCTGACACTGTTCCGCAATCGCATGCTAGAATATTATGGCACAATGCCGTTGGCGATATTAAGCACGGCATATGGATTATCTTTTCGATTCTCCTACTTCACCTGTGTCCAGCCTGTATTTCACTGCCTGACCTGTGATTTCGATTGGGCCATTGATTTGTGTCTCTGCGGACCGGTTTCTCCTGACGTCGACTTTAATCAGCTGATGACTCCTATCATTACTCACGAGTTGGTTTGTCCTGGCGAAAGGATTATGGCTGTGGCATTGATGCATGGACTAATTGGTCCCTGGAATTTATTGGCGGCAGCACAGTCTTTCTTGGAACAGAGCTTTCTTGAAAACCCACCGAGCTGTCCTCTGATGGTGATAGAGGATCCGGTGCTGGGAGAGCACGTATGTTCTTTTCCGCTTTTAAATTGGATGGCTGAACTGTTTTCGGATGAAGACGGTGACTTCCTATTGGAGGCTGTTGCAGCTTATTTTGCATACACAGTTATGTCATAGACCTTTTTCATGTTTGATATGCTGAGTACTAGCATTTCATTGACAATTCATTGACTTATTTGTCAAGTTTTTATTATTTACCTTGCCTATTGGCTTAAGACTCGATAAAGTACTTGGCTGTTTTATTTTTCTTTAGCATTAAATTTTCCTAGTTTTTAATGCTTTACCTTGCGGACCGTCCACATATAAACTTGCAATCTGCTCTCATGAGATGGCACTTCTATTATCTTATTCAGTTCGTTTCCGGATCATAGGGAGGTGTCATGTAGGTCCTGGATATCTTTACACCGTGTTAAGTTAGCATGGGCTCATTACCGGTTTAAACGCCATTTTTCCTTTTTTGCAACTTCTGCACACGACACTTAGTTGTTGCTTTAGCTTTCCACCTAGTAGTTCATCAAGGTTTACATGAGAATAATATGTTATTGCTCTACTATCTGCTTTGCTTGTTAAACTATATCTGTACAGCGAGTGCTAAAGTTTCAAGAACAACACGATACAGAATTGTTATGAGGTCTGATCTCCACGACTTCATACTCATAACATAAGTGCAACTTCTGCCAATTCTGGGCATGAGGCGGGTTTTATATTGCTTTGCCGAACACACATACACAACAGTTGATGCGGTTCACATGAAGAGAGAGCTGGTGTATGCTGATGTGATTCCTTCAAATCTAAGACACTAAAGTATGGGCACGCCCTAAACCAACACAAAGAGACCTTCTTAGCAAATAATATAATATGTGTATTAGGGAGGGTGAGATATAAGCAGCCGCGGGCCGTGGAGGGAGTTACGGTGAGGCAGGGAGGCGGGGAGGGGGAGAAGCAGGGTGGAGCCCTCTCTACCCTGCCCCTCCCCCTCCCCGCCTCCCTGCCCCACCGTAACTCCCTCCACGGCCCGCGGCTGCTTATAAGTGTTGCTAACTCTTATTCATTTACAGCTTGTTAACATACTGTCACCATTCGCTTTTTATGTACTAGTAACTATGCTGGTAATTTTGCTACTGATAATATGTGTACTTGTATTCTCCACCCTGCTTCTCCCCCTCCCCGCCTCCCTGCCTCACCGTAACTCCCTCCACGGCCCGCGGCTGCTTATAAGTGTTGCTAACTCTTATTCATTTACAGCATGTTAACATACTATCACCATTCGCTTTTTATGTACTAGTAACTATGCTGGTAATTTTGCTACTGATAATATGTGTACTTGTATTATCTAAGATACTACGCCTGAGAAGACGGCATTAGTAAATAAACATTTCAAATACACATGTGTTCTTCTTAACTCCATGTTCTGGTTTCTAAGAAATATATAACGACCGACTGTTCATGAGTTCCACGTATCCTGAGGTACTATAAGTTCATATTCTGGATTGTCTAAACATTGAGAGTTTGTTATATCCAATGTGACACTGTACCTAGCTTGCTAAGGAGTTTTTGATTACTAACGTGAGTTTTGGGACACCCTAATTCGCCGAGGTTCCAATCCTCTGTCCACAGTTCTGTGTGAGAACAGAAACCCTGCGACAGGGGCACCCCCGACCCTTGCTGGAGCTTCATCACACTTGCGATACAACTCCAGCAATGCGCCACCTTTACGGCACAGATACATCACGCATCTGTGCTGTTTTTGCCCCATGATGCGCCGCATTGTAAATGCAGCACACCATAGGTGACGGAACAGCGGCACAGAATGACTAACACATCCCTGGTGATGCGCCAGTCATCATAAATGTATCCCTATGCTTCTTATCTTGTTAGAGATGAACCGCCATATGTATCATCAAAGTTTTTTGCATTTCCTAAATAGCGAACTTTAAGGAATAAATAGCGATTCTTTACCATTCCTAGTTTGCGATTAGCTATTTGCTAATTACAAATTACCCATTCATTTCCTTCATTTCCATAGGGCGGTTGGACTCACTTTTAGCTCGAACGGCTGAATGGATTTCCACGAAACTTGGCAAAATTGTAGGGACTGGTAGCCCGATGTGCCTTTGCTATGTCTCAAGATATATGCTCCAGTGGTTTTTACGAAAATTAACTTTGAAAAATATATATTGGGCTACATTGGCCTATATATATGTTGGAGCCCAAATGTAGCCCAATGTAGCCCAATGAAGCCCAATGTAGCCCAATGTAGCCCAAAGATGGCCGCCAGACACACAAAAAAACAAATGTAGCCCAAATATCAGCCAGATGTAGCCCAACTATAGCCCAGTGACAGAATGACCAATCAGCTTCGCAAACCTCCGTTACGCGAAGCGGAGCGCTGTTACAGATATATATCTTTTTTTGAACGTTAATTTCTCAAAATCCACTGGAGCACATATATTGAGACCTAGCAAAGGCACATCGGGCTACCAGTCCCTAATATTTTGCCAAGTTTCGTGCAAATCCATTCAGCCGTTCGATTATTATTATTATTATTTTTTTTGCCCCGCGGGGCCCTTTTAAAACCTCCACATCAAACCTAGGGGGTCAGCGAGGATCTACTATGCCCCCTTATGGTTATTTCCCCCTTTGTTTTGGCCTCCTCTTGTCTCTCGATCCTACTGAGAGACAAGATGGCGGCCGCTACGGACTTTTTGGAATGTTGACAGACGCCAGAGAACCAATCAGCTTCGCTTCACAAAGCTCCGTTGCGCGAAAAGTACGCGTCCTGGGACGCTGCCCGGTCCGCTGTTACAGATATATATCTTTTTTTAAACGTTAATTTCTCAAAATCCACTGGAGCACATATATTGAGACCTACAAAAGGCACATCGGGCTACCAGTCCCTACAATTTTGCCAAGTTTCGTGCAAATCCATTCAGCCGTTCGGGCTAAAAGTGAGGCCAACCGCCCTATGGAAAACTCAATGTTAAAAACACGTTTTGGGACCCCCCTTTTTTCTCGGCCCCCCCTTGACGAACCCCCCCCAAATTTTCAAGGGCTGCTCAGAAACAAAATGTGCCATTTTCCTGAAAATTTCAGCCAATTCCGTCCACAAACGCCAAAGTTATTAGACATAGAATTTTCAAAAATCCCATAGAGAAAAAATCCTAACTATATATACCTACTGGCGACCGCCAGTAGGTAATATATATATAGATATATATATACATTGTACTACCACAGTCCTGATTTATGGGCTGGGGAGGATACTCCTTGGATGTTAAAGTACAAAGAACAAGCCTCGATCTTTGTGGGGAATCACTGGAGTTGGTATATGTTTGTCCTTTTTTTTAGAAGACACCAAGGGGCATATTTACAAGCCTCTAACGCCACTTGAGCGTCACTTTTTTTGACACTCCGGCGGCGTAGCCCCATTCTTCATATATACAAGGTGGCACTAAGCCACTTAACAGGGCCTAATGCCACCTTATAAATATGCCCCTTCCCGACGAAGTCCGCTACGGAAAAGGTGCGCGCAATTGTGGGCATTTCAACACAACACCTATTGCTTTTTTTTCAATGCTGCTTCAGATTTACAAGGCTGGGGCAGCACCAAAAATGAAGGCCAGGTAATACCTTGTCTTAGAATGGTGATACAAGGAGACATTTCTCCTCGTTTTTATGCTTTTTCTATGTGTGCTGCATTCTGCAGCACACATTACAGTCAGTAATGATTGTTTATGTACAGGAAGGTTTCCTTTTCTGCACATAAACAATCACCCATGCCGCGCAGGCACCCTTGCAACATGATGCAAAGGCGCATGCGCTGGTGCTAGGTAGCTTTTTTAGTGCCAGTACTAGGAGAAACATAGGAGTGCGCCGTATTTTTGTAAATACAGCGCATTCCTGCATTTTGAAAATACGGAGCATGGCGTGCCAAGTTTGGTGTAAAACCGCGCTCCGGCATTTTCTTGTAAATATCCTCCAAATGTCCAAAAATTGGCTATAAACTACAAAATCCTCTAGATGGTGTGCATTAAATAAGGCAGGAGTGTTGACTGCAGGTTGATGCTGCTGTCCATGACACAGTAGTATTCATGGATGGTTGATGTTGCAGTCAGGGACATAAAATTGCTGATGGTCAGATCCTGCTGTAATGAATGCTGACTGTGAACTGTACTGTAGTCAATGGTGTAGAACTATTGATGATAAAGCAACATTTTCAGGATTGTTGACTGTTGATAGATGGTCTTGGGAATGGTGTAAATAAAAGTACTGGCAAGGTTGTTATTTCAGTGGATGATGAAGGAGTTTTATGTCCAAGCCAATGATACAGGGTGTAGTCTGTGCATTGATGCTAAATTCAGTTTTATATGTTTTGAATGTTTGTTAATTGCGCTGTAAATGATATAGAAATATTGGCTGTGTGTTATTGTTTTGTTGTCTGAGTAGGAATGTTGACAGTGAATTGAGACCTGTGATTACTTTCTTTTACTGCAACTTTTTCTTTTTCTTTTACTGCAGTCTTTAGTGTTATATTGACCTTCTAATGTGGCTTGTTCTATGGAGAAAAACAGAACAGAAGAAGATGCGCACACCAGAAAATAAAGAAGAGACAAACGCACTTAAACATACCAGCAGCGGCCGGTCCGTAGGGGCTCAGGGGCCACCCCCCCCTCTTTTCCAGGCAAGAAGAGTGTCTGTCACGCTGAACAAAGGTCACTCTTCTGGTCCAGGTCAGGCAGCCAGGAGCTAGACATGTGCTAAGTGTGCATTTTCCTGGCTGCCTGAGCGGATTTATGGCAGGTTTAGGATTTCACAGACCTCAGCCTGGCAAAACATCCTCAGCCTGGCAAAAGCGCCTTGTGGCCCTCCCCCTCAAGAAGAAGGGGAGCATCATTGATTGCCTCAGACCGCGGGCGCTTCAGTATTACGCCCTGAAGGGTGCAGGGCCGAGTGTTAATCACTGACACCTCGCCACTGAGCGGAGTGGGGTCAAGAGTCTCACTGACCACATCCCACTCTGTGACGAGGTTGGGGCTGCTGCCTTCCCATAGGTTAGCCAATGAGGGAAGGCAGCAGTCCCAATCCTCCTTGGACCTCTTATGCATCCCTGTCGGAGAGTATCTGTTGAGGTAAGTTTTATGTGCTATTTTTTGTTTGGTGCCTGTATGCGTGTATGTATGAATGTATGCGTATTTGTTAGTGAGTGTTATGAAGGGGTGTTTGTGTGTGTGTGAATAAATGGTGTGAGTGAGGTGTATGCATGCGTGTGTGGACCCCGCCCTCCTCCCTGGTAAAATTACCAGCCACCACTGAAACACAAACACATACGTCCTTCCATGTTTCCTCTATTTTCCATTTCACTCATGTTAGCAGGGGCTGGGCAGGGTGTCAGACTCCTTCCGGGGTACCACAGGGCGAACAGGTGCTACCCCCAGCCACAGGAATGCAGTCAATACACTGTCTGGAGAAGCTGTGTCCACCTTCCATCTTACATCATTCTAAACCAGGGCCATCCAAACTTGATCCCACTAGTTACTGTACTCACACTGTCACCAGACAGAGACCTACTACCATACATGTGCCATATACTCACCACAAATACACAGATGCACAGAATTCCAGTGCAAGGATTCTGGGCTCTTATAAAAGAGGAATGTTGTATGAGAGAGGCCAGTAGACCAGTATCTCCTGGACAAAGAAAAAAGTCTTGTCACACTATTAAATCACAAAGTCTTGGTACCCTGCCCGCACCACTTTATGTGACTTACCCAGGGAATGAAGAGTAGTCATACACACACTATTTGGACATTCTATGTATGATCCTCATGGACACAGAACAGGTTCTGTACCTCACTTTCTCAGGTACCAGCCTTTGCCCCTGCACACATATTATATTGGTTAGATTCCAGGACCAAATAAAACCTGAGGGTATCAGTTTACCATGGCTAAGGGCGGAGGTACATACGTGTTCACCATGCAGGAGACATTGCTGTCTCAACACAAATACAAGCAACATCAGACACATGCACCAGACACAGCATTGATGTGCCACATAGTGGACCATCACCTTACTTCCAACATCACTTGCCAGATATACTGTGCCCAAACATTCGCGCAGTGAGCAAAACCATGCATAGACTATCGCTTATCAGCAGTCCACAGGTAAAGTATGTGTTACGTACCAAAGAGATGGAGTAGCAGCTGGTAAAGGCCCTCTAACATACCTCTTACATACCAAAACCACATATCCACAGCTCATGGAAACTGGCACCACCACCCAATCAAAACAGTCCAAAACACAATTTCCAAAGTATATCTTGGTAGAATAACTGAGACTGTGGCTTGCTATTGAAACCCTAGAGTTACTATCCACAGCACCACTTACAACCAACAGCACAAAAGGGCCATAGTATTGGCAGGCTGTGCACTATACAAATGCCAACAACATAGCATAACATAACTTTTTTCAGTGAATGGCGTAAACGTGTTTTTGACAAGCAGTAATGTGTGCATAAATGTTTGTTGGAGGTTGATGTTGGAGTGACTAGTGTAGGAGTTTTGATTCTGGGATGCCACTGTAGGTTGTTCTATAGCAGTGCTGGTTTGGGGATGGAGTAAGTGATGTAGAACTTATGGCTGCAAGTTTAACCTACAGTGAATTATGTAGATCTGTTGACTGCAGGGTAATGTTGCAGTGAATGGTTTGGGAAGGTTGTCTGTAGATTGCTACTGCAATGAATTGTGTAAGAGTTTTGTCCAGGGTCTGATGATGCAGTAAATGGTGTGGCAGTACCAGCTGTAGTTTGAGATACCATAAATGATACAGGAAGGAAGTTGGGGGTTGATGTTGCTTTGAATGGTATAAACATGTTGAAAACGGGTTCAAGTTGCACAGAATAGTGCCGTAGTCGTGACTGTAGGATGATGTCACAGTGAATAGTGTTTGAAGACTAACTATGCATTGGTGGCACAATAAATGGTGACAGAATGAAGGCTATGGATTGATGTGGTGGTGCTAAATGTGAGATGTTGCAATAAACCGTGATGGATTTCCGAAGGGTAGCTGGCACTGTAACGATAAGTAGATTTTTGGCGTCTATAGAGAAAGCTGGAGCTCTGCTAATTGAAGTGTGGGATTGAATGGCTGGTTGCGTAGCACACCCTTTGACAGGATGAAATAGTGGCCTGAAAGCATTGAGATCATAGACCCCGTGGGTGTGTCTGTAAAAATATTGAGGTCTGTGATATCGACCTGCCGTTATATCAACCCGCAGAATATGGACTATCGACAGTCTATGGTCTCCCGACATGCAGTTAAAAGTTAACATCCAGAGGGAAGCATAGATTTACTATTCTTAACTCCACATCTACATACCTTGAGGATATTTTGTAGACTCAATTACAGTGCAGGTCGATAATAAAAGGCGATATTTTTGTAGAACATCCTCTTTGGTCGCCATCTTTAGTCCCACAGAAATGTGTTGAATTAGCTGTTGAATGATATAGGGAAATTCTTGCTAAACTTCACCAAAGTCTGGACTGATCGGGCTAGTCTCCCCCCTCGCCCTCACTATTTTAGGGCGGGAATATTGCGCGCACGATCACCTACCAAACGAAGATCATAGCGCTAGCGCTTGAATGTGACCAGGATTTCTGCAAGCTGCTATTTCGTTTTTAACAATTTTAAAAACCTATTGATGTGAGAATATGTGTTTTTAAAATTACACTTCTGCAAGCTGCTATTTCGTTTTAACAATTTTAAAAACCTATTGCTGTGAGAATATGTGTTTTTAAAATTACATTTCTGTGCTCTTACTTGTTTTCTGGTCGCTACTCCCCGGTCCACCACAGCCTGTGCTGATTGTGTGGAGGGAGGCTTAAGCGACACCACTTCCTGGTTGTCCCATCCTGGGCAGCCATCTTGGGGAGGTTGACGGGCTAGTCTCCACCCTCGCCTAATCTATATGACCTCTTCCCACCCCGCGCAGCGGTGACGCGCAGCGGTAGCGCCGTATACGCGCCGAAGAGGCGCCAAAGAGAAGCCAGTCCGCGTCCAGACGCTTCTCGCTGGCCCGGGTCTGGGGTGGTGACCGGCACCATGGTGGGTACTCGAATTGCCTATAACTCCACGAGGTTACACTCCTTACGTCCCCCCGTCAGTCTTTCCTGTTGCCATTCTGTCTCCCCAGCTAATATCGACCATCACTGTAAACATTGTACATGGAGCACCTCCCGCCCATATAGCGACTCCCTCCCTTTGGGAGAGACTTGGAGAATGTATCTCCTTAATTGCCGGTCGCTACCCAAACATTTCACAGAGCTGCATCTGTTGATCGATGAGCTTAATCCTGACGCCCTATTTTTAACGGAAACTTGGCTTCAGATTGACAACGACCCGTCCTTAATATGGGCCACACCTCCAGGCTACACACTTAAGCGCCTCGACCGCCAATCGGGGAGAGGCGGAGGCCTAGCAATTATATACAGGGACAGCTTTAAGTGTCGGGTCACTCCTAATTCCCTGCTGACTTGCGAGAGCTTACACTTTGCACTTGATCTCTCCCCTACCACCACTTTTTCTGGTATTTTACTCTACCGCCCACCGGGTTCCCTGAATAATTTTATCACTCAAATTACTGATCTCACTGCCAACGCAGTCTTGACCTCATCTAACCTCACCCTGCTTGGGGATTTTAACATCCATTCAGATGACCCCCAGGATATGGCAGCTAATAACTTGCGTGCCAACATGCAAGCGTTAGACCTCTGCCAGAGAGGCCATCAGGCGACCCACAAGAAGGGACATCTCCTTGATCACATATACAGTAATACCAACCTTAATGTAGAGTCCCCTGTTCCACTGCCTTGGACTGATCATTTTTTGATACCGTTCACCTGGCTTTCTAACTCCTGTTCCCCCCGTGAGGCCTCTACCAAGTACATGGGCAGGAAATGGTCCTCACTTCCCCTCACCGACTGGACATTGGCTCTCACTCAAGACCCCCCGAGAAGGGCCTTGACCCCTGCCTCTGCTTCTAGCAACTTTGATCACTGGATCTCCAGCACCCTAGACCGAGTTCTTCCCAAACGCCCCTGTAAACTCATCAGAAGACCTAAAGTTGCACCCTGGTACACTCCTGCTCTGAGGTTATTAAAGCTTGACTGCCGCAAACTAGAGAGAGCGTGGAGGAAGGACCATTCTCTGTCTAGGAAAGATGATTATAGGTCCGCAATAAGGCTCTATAAATCAGAGATTAAATTGGCGCAAACCTCCTTCTACGAAGGGAAAATTAGTGCTGCAGCCAACGCGCCTAGGGAAATCTTTAGGATAGCCAAGTCCCTTATTTCACCCCCGGCTGAGCGTCCTACTGCTGAAGGGGCACAAGACCGCTGTAATGAGCTAGCTGCCTTCTTCTCCAAGAAAATTTCTACCATATACTCTTCTTTTAGTAATCCTACGGTCAACGCCCCCTCCGTCCCATCTAAGCCAGCTGATTCTCCGGCTCTCTGCAAACTGGATATAATTCCGCTTCTTGATGCCGGCAGCCTGGATAGATTAATTTCTAAAGTTTCTTCCGGGTCTCCCAATGACCCGGCACCCCCCCGGATCCTTGTCAAGGCACTGGACGTTATTCGTCCTGTCATCCTGGAAGCCTTAAACACCTCCATCGTGGCCAGGTCGGTCCCACTCCCCTGGAAGTGCGCCATGGTGAGGGCGCTTCTCAAGAAGCCCTCCCTGGACCAGAGCAACTTGTCCAACTATCGCCCCATTTCGTTGCTCCCCTGGCTGAGTAAACTGCTGGAGAGGCACGCCAACAATATCTTAACAGACTATTTGGAGTCCAACTGTCTGTTGCGTGCCTCCCAGACAGGTTTTCGCCCTCAACATGGCACAGAAACCGCTATGTTAGCGGTTACAGAGGAAGCAAGAACGACTTTGGATCGGGGAGGAAAGGTGGCCATTATCCTGTTAGACCTTAGCGCCGCGTTCGACACGGTGAACCATGCCACGCTATTACACCGACTGGCGGGCATGGGCGTGTCGGGCGCGGCTCTAGACTGGCTTACCTCCTTTCTGAGTGAGCGCTTTTTCCAGGTCTTCGAGGGTGAGATAGTCTCTCCCAAACACCCTCTCAGGTGTGGGGTACCTCAGGGCTCCTCCCTGAGCCCGACCCTCTTTAACGCCTACATGGAACCTCTGGACAGGATAGTCCATCCCTTTGGTGTGCGTATAGTCACCTACGCGGATGACACGCAGCTTGTGGTCTCGTTAGACCACGCAGATGGATCATCCGACACCTTAGGCCCCTGTCTAGAGGCTGTTGCCAGATGGATGCAAGCCTCCTGTTTGAAGCTTAACGGGGAGAAGACAGACATCATTCTACTCGGAAATCCCTCCCCGTCTGCTCTTGCACCCGTCTGGCCACCATGTCTTGGCGCTCCTCCTGCCCCCAAGTCCCAGATAAAGAGCCTCGGGATCTGGCTTGACACCGCCCTTGATTTCTCGGTCCAGGCTACTAAGACTGCCGCCACTTGCTTTGGACTAATGAGGATGCTCCGGCGGGTGCTCCCTTTGCTCCCTTTCCAGGCGAGGAGGACCATGGTCCAGGCCCTGATTCTCTCTCGCCTGGATTATGGGAATGCTCTCTACCTAGGAGCACCGGCTTCGGTACTGCAGAGGCTTCAGGTCACACAAAACAGTGCGGCCCGCCTACTGTTCAATCTCTCCCGTCGGCAGTCGGCGAGGAAGGCTCTGAAAGACCTCCACTGGCTCCCAATGGCTGCCAGAGTGCAGTTTAAAGCTTTGTGCATTATGCACAAATCCTTTCACCGTGTAGGCCCAGCGATTCTGCACCCTTTGGTCACGCCTTATGTCCCAGCACGCCCCCTTCGGTCTGGTACCTTGCAGCTGGCCACCTCCTCTAAAATTAACAAAGCCCTTTGGGGTGGCCGCTCTTTTTCCCATTCGGCGACCAGACTTTGGAATGCCCTCCCCTTTGCCATCCGAGGAAATAGCAACCTCCTCTCATTCAGAAAGGCCTTGAAAACGCATCTGTTTGCTAAATCCTGCTGATCTGCCCCGAGCCTGCGCTAAACCATTTTATCTTCAAGCGCTGCGAGGCCCTAGGGCAGTTATGCGCTATACAAATGCAATTTTTCATTTCATTTCATTTCATTTCATCACTAGCTAAAAGACTGACCAACCTGAGCTTCACTATCCCAAGCAAATGCAAACATAAATTTGAATACATTAGACTCTTAATGATTGCCATCAAGTTGCGTGTACGGCAGCCATCAGCCGTCCCTCGCGTGCATCGCGCCATCGTTAAGTTTTACTGCCATGTAATTAATCTGCTGATGCTCGCCTTTATCGGCCGCATTTTTCTGTCCACTGACAAATTAAAATTGCAATTTCATTTGCAGGTACATTGTGGCACCCGCTGCTCAGCGGCCTTTCCCACTAATGGATGCTTTTATCTGTCTAGCCCATTATTCTAACATTTAGTGCTTTGTCTGTCTGCCTTTCCTTTACTATGGCCTTTTCTGTCTGATGAAGAAAACAGGCTGAACAAAGATGAGAGGCTGACCCGCCCAGGACCTCGCTCCCTCCCCCCTCCCCAGGTAGGGATCTACCCAGTGCTACTGCACAATTCAATTTTCCCAACCATCAGTCAGTCCACTTTGCATTCTGACATCTTCCAGGATACACTCAGATTTTTATAAAATGTGAAATTACAAGTCCCAGATTGGAAGGCCCTGCTCTCATTTCTCTAAACATTCAGGATGGACTGATGGAGCGAGTGGGCATTTAAACTAGTGCAGTATTCAGCAAAGTTTTGAGCTCTTTGTGCAGAATTCTGTCGGTTGTTGTGATTCATACCAGCAAGAGTTCTCTAAGACAGCCGGCCAAACCGCCATGCGCACTTACAGTTCTGCACTACTCCTCCTTTGCTGTCATCATGACCCCGCCCTTCCCAGACTTGGGTGGCTGTAGCGGGGAAAGAAAAATTAAATGATAATAAATTGGCTTTATTATCATTTTATTTTACCAGTTTTTTCAGCAGGAGGGGCGACACTCCGAACTGCCGCTGCAGAGACATGTGGTCCTGTACCATCTCTAGTTGAATCTGCAAAAACCTTGGGGGTCATTTTCAATAACTCTCTCACTTTTGACTGTCAAATCAGCAGGACTACCAGCCCCTGCTTCTCCATCATTAGAACCTTGAAGAAAATCTTTTCTCTTATCCCTCCTGGACTTCAAGTTGCAGCGGTCATCACCTCAATTACATCACTCTTAGACTATTACAGTGCCTTATATATGAACATCACAAGTCCTGATTTCTGGTCATTCAAAATGCGGCAACCTGCCTTGTCGTGGGTGGGTCGCGGGAGGAGGGGGGCGCGCGAGGATGCGCATAATAAAAAAAAGAATTAAAAAATCTTACCTTTCCGCCGGGTCCTGCTTCCATGCTCCTGCTCTCCTCGAGGATAGGAAGCACAGCCAGGCCACACTGACCAATCACAATGCTGCAATGCAGCCTGCATGAAAAATGGGGAAAGTGCGCATGACTGGTTTGCGCAGCCCCAGAGGGCCCTCTAAACAGTCATTGCACGCTTAGGAGTGGGAAAACCACTTCTCCCCTGCCCTGCTCCGAGAGCAGAGTAGCCCTGCCCGCCACAAAGCAGCACAAACATAAAATTATAATAACTGAAAGTTATTATCCATTTGTGTTTCCTCTTCTCGCTCTGCTTGAAAGCAGTGGGGTGACGCTCCTCCTCCATAGCTTAGGAGCTACCACTGTTTACTTGCACTAGCGCTTTGACACCTTCAGGCTTAGTGCACTTTACAAATCTAATTCTATTCCATTCTTTCCACTCTAGTGCTTGAACTAATTGTCATCATGAAAACCATACCTCAATCCTGAGCTATCCATTTCCAAACTGTTTTCAAGTGTCAATCCAATTGGCTTAATTGAAATGAACCAAGGCTACAACTTCCAGAATGGATTTGGCTGCAAGAGAAAGTCCAGGGCTGAAAATTGTATTCCTGATAATATGGAGTTATCTTTACATACATTATATACTCTTATCAAAGACTTTTGAGTTCGAGTGCATGTATTGCTTTTGTCAGATATGAACATTATTCCAGCAGACATAGTTTATTTTTATAGTTCCCACAGTTTGAACATGAGTTGCTGAACAAAAAATCCTGAGTTGGTAAGAGGCAGCACTGTTGGGAAGGCCTTCTTTACCCATAGTTCTTTCACACCAAACCCATCTGCTTAATTTGTAAAAGAATAAGTGATGGGGCTATCGTCTGGAGGCCACTGCAGCTTGCACCATACATTGACCCTGACACGAGGCCAATGATAGTACAAACATAGCTAATAACACCACACTCTTACAAGTGTGACAATTCATACTATTCTATAAGAATAGCTTGGGAGGCAGGTATTAGTCACTGTAAATATAAATTGACCTAATAATTTGGTCAATTTATAATGTTGTTGCGCTCATACGTGAATTAACCAGACAGCGCCACCATGTGGCAGACTTTCATAAGCCTCGGTGCTGGCAATTAGGGGCAGGTGCCGAGCAGCGGAAACCACTGGCTCAATTTAAGCAAGCCCACATCTCCACAGAGAGGGAATTGGTGCTTTAGTATTATGAGCCAGTAGGCCTCCCTGAAGATCCAGTTGCAAGAGGGAGGGTATAATCAACATTTTAATGAAATCTGATGAATCACTCCTTTCCACATTCACAGTCCCCTTGCACTTGCCTTTTTAGGTCGAGGACCGTAGGCTGCGCTTGCGCAGTTCGGTCCGAAGATTTAATGTTTCTTAGTACGGGCATTAACCCGCCCCTCTTCTCCATTGGCTGGCCTCGTAAATGCTGGCCAGCCATTGGAGGAGAGGGGCGTCACTCCCTTTAAGCCCCGTCTTTTCCCAATTCAGGGGTGTGTTTTTTAGGTTCTTTCTCTCTGTGACGTCTTCAGTCACTCAAACCTAAAAAACACGCCCCCCCAGTCTGAAAAGGACTGGGCTTACACCATCGGTTTGCAGCTCTGTGGTTTGTTCCTGCCCCTAGGGATTGCGGCAGCTTCATGGGCGTGCCCTCTGCGGGCCGGGCTTTCATTTGCCGGCGCTAATTCTCGGCTGCCTGTTTCTCGTCCTCTCCATCAGAGCCACGCCATCACCCACGCTGAGAGCAGTCTCTGGGCAACAATTTTGAGTCATGTTGTTGTCTCTGGACATAGAACTTTGTCTTGCATTTTTTCTGGTCTGATTTGTCGTAGGACTGTATTTAAATCAGTCTTCTCAAGAATATGACCTTTGCACAACATCTCGAAGCTTGTCCTAGGTACCCCATTTTAAGATGGTCGCCCCACTTCTGTTTTGTTCTCCCGTCGACCCTTATCGCCCCAGTAGCGTATTGAAGTTCCTTTGTCTCATTAATATATTGTTCGGTCTAGATACCCCTTTACAAGCTGGCCGCCACTATTTTCATCTGAATTTTGAGTCTTGGTCTAGATACCCCTTTACAAGATGGCCGCCACAAATTTAATCTGAATTTGGAGGGGCTGTCAAATATGTCTGACCGCCTTGTAAATTGTTCTGGGGACTTATCTCTTGCGTTATAAAGCCTTTTCTTCGTATTATACTTATACCTATTTTATTTATGATTGGATAGTTAATCATGTAGGGGCTATATACGAACACATCGTAAATGATGTTATGCCCGTCAATTCCTTTGGGTGTCTCTATTGAATTAGATATGCCATGGGTATTCTGGATTTGACTATTGTATGAGACTCCGTTTTTAATATTGTTCGCTATAGGATGACATTGCTATTACAAGATGGCCGCCATGGAGTGCAGTCTAGTTAGAATGTCGAACAGAGACATTTTGTGTTGGCACATAACTACTCGCATTTCCATTTCATCAGCCGGGAGTATTTAAACTGGCCCGGTGAAGCTATTCGTCCCCCATCCTGCCTGCCGTGACGTCTTGGCTCTTGCAGACCTGCTGACAGTCTTATACCGGTAAGCCTACTTAGGGAACATGTTGCTTTGTTTTGCTTGATGCCTGGATTTTCTAGTCTTTGATGAATTGTGTCGGGTATAATGTCTCTTGCCTGAGCGGCTACCATGTGTATGTATTTCCAAGGGGAAAATGGGCTATACTTTAACTCAGGAACACTGCCTTGATTTCATACTTGAGGGGTGAGACTCGAGGCTTAATGAGGAGGGCCTAGCCATATGTTCATTACATATATCTATCAGTGATGGCATTATGCCTTTAGTTAGCAGAAGCTTGGATCATAAGTGGCTCTGTCTGTGTGTGGCTCTGTCTGTGTGTGGCTCTGTGTGTGTGTGTGGCTCTGTGTGTGTGTGTGGCTCTGTGTGTGTGTGTGTGTGTGTGTGTGTGGCTCTGTTTGTGTGTGGCTCTGTGTGTGTGTGTGTGTGTGGCTCTGTGTGTGTGGCTCTGTGTGTGTGTGGCTCTGTGTGTGTATGGCTCTGTGTGTGTGTGGCTCTGAGTGGATAGCTTTTTTTGTAGGTGGCTCTATGTGTGGGTGGCTCTGTCTGTGTGAGGGTGGCTCTGTGTAGGTGGCTCTATGTGAATGACTCTGTGTGGGTGGCTCTGTGTGGGTGGCTCTGTATGTGTGTGTGGGTGGCTTTGTGTTTGTGGCTTAATCAATTGTTCGCTATAGCATGACATTGCTATTACAAGATGGCCGCCATGGAGTGCAGCCTAGTTAGAATGTCGAACCATGTAGAATGTCGCAAGACCTCTGTGACTTACTCGCCTCCTTCTTCCACCGCAAGATCGTCGACATACACAACAGCTTTGGCGCACCAACCACGCACCCCACCACCGAACCAACGCCCCCCACCACCACCCTCTGCGCCTGGACCCCGGTCAGCACCGAAGACACCACCCGCACGATGAACACCATCCACTCCGGATCCCCAACGGACCCCTGCCCCACCACGTGTTCAAAAAAGCCGACTTCATCATCGCACCCCAACTCCGCGACATCAACAACATCTCCTTCAACACCGCCACCTTCCCGGAGAGCTGGAAGCATGCTGAGCTCAGCGCCCTCCTGAAGAAACCAACAGCGGACCCCACCGACCTCAAGAACTTCCGCCCCATCTCGCTCCTCCCTTTTCCTGCCAAAGTCATCGAGAAGACCATCAACAAACAGCTCGCCGCCTTCCTCAATACGAACGGATCCCTCGACCCCTCACAGTCCAGTTTCCGAGCCAACCACAGCACTGAGACCGCCCTCATCGCAGCCACCGACGACATCAGATCCCTGATCGACAACGGTGAAACAGCTGCCCTCATCCTCCTGGACCTCTCTGCAGCATTCGATATGGTCTGCCACCGCACCCAAATACATCGCCTCAGCAACATTGGAATCCAAGAGAAGGCACTGGAGTGGATCATCTCATTCCTCGCCGGAAGAACCCAGAGAGTCCGCCTCCCCGGTTCAGATGCAAGGCCACCGAAGTCATCTGCGGCGTACCACAAGGATCCTCGCTCAGCCCCACCCTCTTCAACATCTACATGAGCCCCCTCGTAGCCATCGTACGCCAACACAACCCCTCACCAACGACCCCGCCACCGCCAGAGCCAACCTACACGAAGGAATGAAAGACGTCGCCGAGTGGATGAAGAACAGCCGCCTGAAACTGAACTCAGACAAGACGGAAGTCCTCATCCTGGGATCATCCCCCTCCGCCTGGGACGACTCCTGGTGGCCCCCTGCCCTGGGCACCACCCCCAAACCAACGGACTACGCACGAAACCTGGGCTTCATCCTGGACTCCTCCCTCACAATGACCAGACAAGTCAACGCCGTCTCGTCATCCTGCTTCAACACCTTGCGCATGCTCCGTAAGATCTACCGATGGATCCCCACCGAAACCAGGAAGACGGTCACCCAGGCACTGGTCACCAGCCGACTGGACTACGGGAACACCCTATACGCAGCCAAAACTACAGAAAAGACTCCAGCGCATACAGAACGCCTCCGCACGACTCATCCTGGACATCCCCCGCCGCAACCACATCTCCATCCACCTGAGAGACCTGCACTGGCTCCCCGTCAGCAAGAGGATCACGTTCAGACTCCTCACCCACGCACACAAGGCTCTCCACGACCTGGGCCCCAAGTACCTCAACAACAGCCTCACTTTCTACACGCCCACCCGCCAGCTGCGATCGACCAGCCTCGCCCTCGCAACACTACCACGCATTCGCAGAGCCACCGCCGGAGGAAGATCCTTCTCCTACCTGGCCGCCAAGACATTTAACTCCCTCCCCATCCACCTACGGCTGACCCACGACCATCTCTCCTTCAGAAAGCAACTCAAGACCTGACTTTTCGAGCAGTAACAGACCCCTCCCTCCCAGCGCCTTGAGATCCTTCCGGGTGAGTAGCGCGCTATATAAATTGTTTGATTGATTGATTGATTGGCTCTGTGTGGGTGTGAATGCAATAGGTCATGCATTTGCGAGTGATTAAGCTACTGGCATTGTAAATGACAATGCCATTTATTTAACGATTAAGCTATTGGCAATGTAAATGACAATGCCATTTATTTATGATTTTAAAAAAAAGTCATGAGCAATGCCGATAGCTCTATCTTTAATAAATCCGAGACCATTGCATTATAAATGCTTGTTTTCTGCATGACATCTGAAGCCATTACAATACTTCTAATGAAGGGGGATTCTGCTGACACATGGGGGTACAGACATAAACACAGATAGTGGTAAAACTCAGACAAAGCACAGAACTTTTCCCAGATCTGTGCCTCCAATAAGGTTACCTTCAGTAAGGCCCCACTGACTTATGGTATATGTCGTTCTTGAATCTTTAATTCACTTTTTCACCTCTGCTTGAACAGTTAACTAGTTTCTTATTCACTTTTTCACTTCTCGTTTAGCGAACTAGTTTTAATTCACATTTTCACTTCCCGTTTAACAGTAAACTACTGCTCAGTTTCCAATGGGGTAATCACCTTTAAATTCAACAGCACAGTTCAGTTTCCCACCATCTGTGTTTATGCATAGGTTTAAGGGATGTATGTCGTTACAACGCATGCTTTTTCCACGCATGCCTTTACAATGCAGGAATTACAACGCAAGTCGTTACAACGACTTGCGTTGGGGGCGCTGGATAGTGAATAGTTTAATTTACTATTCCAACTTCAGTCCCTGTGGATAGTGGGGAAGGTTTTGGATAGTAAATTAAACTATTCCCTATCCTACAGCGCCCTCCAGCGCAAGTCGTTGTAACGACTTGCGCTGTAATTCCTGCGTTGTAAAGGTACTGCGTGGAAAAAGCTTCGTTGTAAAGGATGTTTCCCAGGTTTAAGCAATTGATAAACTTGAAACATTTCTTTCAGCTCTTATAGGGTTAGTGCCTGAAGTCAGACTTTCCATTTATCCACAGCATTCCATAAATATGATTGCATTTGTTTAACAATGCAATATAAATGCATTTCCCTTCGTCACTGTTTGACATGCGGGCGATCTATATGTTATTAGTTCCTGTGCCAGGCCTATTAATTACAGCAGTGAGCTGAAATATGCGGCGCAGATCTGTCGGGTAATTTGCAATGATGGATATGACCATTCAGGTTTGTCCATTAAGTTTCATTTCTTAGCTGGATGAACAGGGCGTTTTGTTTCCGATGTAAATTAGCTGCAACCCATTAGTCACCAGGAACAAAAGAAAAAATGCATCTCTCTCTCTCTGACACTGTCATCTCAAACTAGTTCCTTCGGGCTATTTGTTCAACCTAGTAATGAAAATGGCAAACTAACTTAAAAAAAAAAAAACCTCAATCCATCAGGGAGCAAATTGCTTTGCTTGGCAGAAATAGTAAATTCGCTTAGACACTGGGTGTAATTATCACCTGTGTCCATGTGGTCAAACTGCGGAAGTAATGTGTGTGTTGATTGAGGTTAGTTTGCGGTGAAGACTGATTTTTTGTGGGATTATCTGTGATGAAAGTAGTACTGATGAGTTTGTATGTGTGATTACTGTTGAGGACGTGAGTCGCTTTGTGAAGATGGAATAGGGAGGGCCACTGTTACTGTGTGATTCTGTGCCCGTGGCGTTTTCTGTTTAATTATAGATTTGCCGCATTTGCCACATAATCCATCACCTGCTGCATAATTTGTAGGATTTAATAAAAACCTTGGGCCTAATTTACTATATTTTGATGCACGGCAGCACAGCAAGCCTTCCTGCTGCGTTGTGATGTGCCAAAATAAAAGGGCAGAATTGCGCCTTATCTACCAGATACATTGCATTCCTGTCCTTTTCCACTGCACTGGTGCTGACAACCATTTGTCATGTTGCAAGGGTGCCTGCGTTGCGGGGATGATTATGTGCAGGAAGGGACATCTTCCTGCACAAAAACAATCATTTATGGTCTTTTGCTCCTTCTATCCGTGCTGCATCAGCAGATATAGAAAGAGCAAAAAACAAGGATTTCTCCTCGATGCGCAACTCCTACATCTCCCGAGGCGTAGGACTCTGACGCATTCCCATGTTTACGACACTTTGTAAATCTGGGAATGTGTCGGTTTCAATGGGTGTTGAGTGGGAACACCCACAGCAACACCCCTAGCATGCCCCTTTCATGCTGAGTAATGCGTGAAAGGGGCCCATATTTACAAGGCTATGAAAAGCCATGCAGGGTGACTTTACGTGGACTTGTAAATATGGGCAGGCACACTGTGCCGTGGGTGCGTCAAAAAAAGAGACGCGCCGGCGGCGCAATGGGCGTGTAAATGAGGGTCCTTTTTTTTTTAGCTCAAACAGACCAAACGCTACTAAAGACTTGGTGACACGTGTGCCTGCACAGTGAAATGCCCTTCACAAAGGTTAACGGGTCATATTTTAGGTGTTTAATGCTGTATTTGGATATTAAAGTAACTGGTACTATTAAGATTTAGACCCCGATTTACTAAGGGCTTATGTTGCCCTTGCGGAAGTCAATCAAAGCCCTGAAGTCAGATTTTCTATGCCACACAATGCCACCTCGCGTGGCTCGGCATGGCGTAGTAAATCTAGAGCAAAGCAAGGCAGTGCAAGTCGCTGCCTTGTGTTAATGTTTTGCGTTTTTACTGATTTTTACAGATAAATAAGGACAGAAAGCCATTTATTTTCCTGTCTGTATTTATTTTTAAATGTGGATAAAACAGAAATTGAGTTGTTTTTGAGTGATTCTAAATGCTGTCAATTATGACTGCCAGGCCAAAAGCTGTGCTGATTGACAGGCAAAGGGATAACAAATAGAAAGGAAGTTTAATAAAGGGCCTTAAACAGCAGTAGATTTGCACAACCTTGATACAAAAATTTGCATTTTTTTTTAATAAGTTCACCTTTCATCATCTGAGTGTGTATATATCATTGACACCTGTCAGATGTTCAGGCACAAGTGTACTGTACAGCACCATCATACACATTTCAGGCACATTTTTTAACAAAACTTAAACTAAATATAGATAAATCCAGGTAAAATTAGCAAAAGATAAATATGGATAAATACAGATGGAAATGACAAAATATAAACACCATAAAACCGAGAGCCCTAATAATAATATGCTATCGTTCAAAAGTAATATTTCCATTTTACCCAAAAATTGATTCCCTTGAATGTGCTGTTATTAAAGAAAGAAGGGGATTGTACTCATAATACTTTGAGTTGTGTTTAAGTACTACTATACAGAGTCATTTAATGCATTTACTCTGACAGATAACCTGAAGAAACCCTTATGCGGAACTTGCTGCTGGAGTAAGCGTATACAGATGTCCCAAAGGGTGCTCAGATTTAAATTGTACTCTCTGATACAGCTTGTACAAAGTAAGGGTTGACCATGGTATTACCATGATAATCCTGTGGACACCTTTGAAATGTCATATATTAAGTTCCAAGCTGGATCAATAGGTCACCGAGGTCAGAATTAATTAATTAATTGTTTTCACATACTACTGCAGGGATGACAGGGGTGATGTCTGTTCTTCTAGTTTTTGAGTTGGTTTAATTGGTTAACTGGTGCTAAGGAGGAAACATTACAATTGACTTTAAAGGTTTTGACATTAAAGGTTTTCTGAATTCAACTGCAAGCTTGTCCTAAAGGGATACACCCTGAGTACCCATGCAACTCCCACCCTTGGAATTAAGTCTACAAATTTGAAAGCCGGGTTTCGACTTTAGTCTATGATCTAAGGTGTTTGTTTGGTGCATAAAGACCAGTTCATCTTAAAGATAACTCAGGGTCAAACCACGAAAACATGTATATGTTATGCTGAAACCCTTAAACTGAATCCTGGATTGTACAGGTGCCACCTTCTGGGAGCCCCTGTCATATGACCTGACCTCCTCAATTTAAATATCAATTGAATTCCCATTTTCTGGAGTCCTTGCAGCTGACTGATAAGCTGTTTTGGTTTACTCAAAGAAAGGCAATTTCCATAGTCCAGGTGAGATTTTTTTAGAAAGTGGTCTTACTTTTATGGGAGTATGGGCACTAGTTGTCCTCTGTTGTTCTAGATGATGCACAGGATAATTCTGCAGAGAAGACTTGCCCTTCATTTAGGTTCCCATCCAGGTAACCTCTGTTTTGCTCCCATTTAGCATTATCCAGCTTTTATTCATTCATGTTCATTCCCTGATACACAATTAATTCCACACAAAAGAATCAATTGGTTGGTATCTAGGGAGACAATTATGATTGCTAAACAGTTCTTTCTTTCACACTATGTGCCTGATTACGACTTTTTGCGGTGTGGGAGTGAGCGGCATACCACAGGCGCACCCCACACCGTCAAGAGTTGCTGCTGCCCGCACGACAGATTAGCCAGATTACAAGTAATTTTGTGGTCTGGCAGGTGAGCGGTGTGGCGGTCCTGTGGCAGTGCTGTTTAAAGGCTCATTGTGAGCTTTAAACAGCACCGCTGCGAGACTCCAAGTGCACGTTCCTGCACAGGGAGGAATGCACTATTTTGTGCATTCCTTCCCATAGTGCATTCCCTCCCATGCAGGAACTGCGGGTGTAAAACTACAGGGGGCACAACATGTGCCTTCCTGCATGCACCCCTGTGCACAATGGCAAGAGGGTGGGCCTGTAGGACCCCCAATTTCTTTCCACACCACCAGTAGTTACATGGAAGAATGCCAAGGGCACCACCAAGCATATCGCGGCCCTCAGACCGCCAGGGAACACAGTTCCCTGTTGGCTCCAGTGGTGCCATGGTGGTCCGACAACCGAGGTATTAATTGGTCGGACGGACCACCAGTGCGGCGGTGGCTGAACGGCCACCGCCCTACCAGCATGAGTCTGGCAGGCCCCGGACCGCCAGACTCGTAATCAGGCCACAAGTAAAAAGATCTAGGAAAGTCCCTGGCTATACTGATCATCTCCAGCCTAGAACCTTATGTGACTCTCATTAGATTATACCGTTTTGGCGACTCTGCACCTTCCAATGATTCCCCTTCGGTAATGCGTCGTCGGCTATAAAGAACATTTTTGAAAATATTTTTTCTGGACAATGGATTTCCGAAACATTCGAAGCCCCCTGATTACGGATGCAAAACAGCCTCCTGGAATGGTCTGCTCTTTAACTGAACTGATTAGGTCTGGGAAATTGCATTGGAATAATGTCCATTTTTTTTATCTCGTGCTGTGTGTTGCATATATAATTGAGCCCCTCTGGGCATTGCTGGCTCCCTGTCCCTCTTGTGGAATGTGCTGTGTGGCTCAGAACTCCATGCATTCTGTACTTTATTGATTTACTGATCTTTTCGCATTTCTACATATGTTTAGAAGCTTCCTGTGTTGAGTCCATCCGCCAAATACCTCCTGCTGCCCGAGACCTGTGCCCTTCCTATAAATAGTCTCAATGGCTGGCAACTTGTTATCCATTATTTAAAATGTATCCATTGCCTTAACCCCTCCAACGCTTGTGACGGAACCGTTCCATCACGCCCCTCGGGTGGGCTGTGCTGGTGATGGAACGGTTCCGTCATGGCCTGCTCGCCGCGCCTGCGCGGCGCGAATTCCGCGCCTGTGCTGAGCGTTCTATTGAGCGGGCGGTGCCGTGACGGAACCGTTCCGTCACAAGCACAGCTCACCCGAGGGACGTGACGGAGCGGTTCCGTCACAAGCGCGGGAGCGCCGCGCGGCCGCCCCGGCCTTTAGCACTGCGGCGGAATAGCCGCCGCAGTGAAAGGGTTAATTTAAAATGTATTCATTGCCTTAACTCAAAATGTATCCATTGGCTTTGATTCCAGCTCTTCAGCATTTTCTAAAGTAGAGCTAGGAAGGGTGGGCTTGTGGTACATCATGTGGAAGGCTGCAAAAGTGCAGGGCTCACACAACTTTCCATTGTCTATGTATGGATGCTTGGATGGATGGATGGATGGATGGATGGGGATCAATTTTCCAAACTTAGCAAAGGAGCAACAGAGCATTTACACAGTATCTTGGAATTCAAGGGGGTTAGCTGTGGGTGCCAAATGTTATTCCTGTCTCGCCTTTTGGCACCACTGGCACTCCTCTTCCATGGCACTTACCTTGCGTCCCCCATTCTCCGTCGTCATGAAGTCAGTGGTAGGAACAGAAAGTAGGCATTTACCTGTGATCCGTGTTTACAGTTTTCACTCCATTCCCATATCTACCCAATTAACAGTTCATAGGAGGTTGTTGAGGGGATAAGGTTGGGATCCGGGTTGCACTTTGTGGCATGATCTGGGTCAAGTTGCAAGTAACAACTAACAAGTTGTGTATGAGATAATCTCCAATACCCCTGACATATACATTCATATGTGATGAGGAATGATTCAATAACATGCACATAATGTGGGGACAATTCTCTTCAAACCAAACCCGTGAGAAAAGATGGGATAAACAATTCTGTAAAGATGGTGGACAAGATGCTCCCTGAGGAATGCGTTTGTAACTTATTTCTGAAGGGGAAGAAATGAAGAGCTGTGGCTAGATGTTCTTCAGACATGGCAGCCCATGGACTTTCTTCTAGTCTTTTCCTTTTTCACCTAATGCAAAAATAATTTTGGGGGATATTTTAATGTTAATTTCTATCATTTTGTGAAAGATGCTAAGTTGCTCAGTGGTCATTCTAGTCTGTGGAATAGATTCAGCATTCAGGGGCCGACATTTGTCTTTCATCCAGTAAATTGCACAAGGAGTCAAATCCCAACAGCGCCAACCCAGAAATGAGTGCCTGTTTTGGTAAATGCTGTAAAAAATACATAGAGGCATATTTATGAGCCCCTTAGTGACGCAAATTAAAAATTTGATTTTTCAAGCAACGCAAGGCTACCTTCCAACGCAGTGCCAACCGCTGCGTGGCATTAATCTGCAGAAGGGAGACATTTCCATGGGTGTATCGTGGGTGTTCCCATGCATCCACCCAGGGATTGTAGTGCTATCCCAGATTTACCAGAAGTGGTAGACCTGGGAATGTGCCAAAAACCTAAGCCTCCCTAGTTGTCACATAACAAGGAGAAATATGTTTATTTCTCCTCGTTTTTTTCCTCTTTCTATGTGTGCTGTGTTCTGCAGCACATATAGAGGAAAATGCCTCAAAAGATTGTTTGCGTGCAGTAAAGTGTCTATTCCTGTACAAAGACAATTCTCCTTACAGTGCAGGGACCCTTGCGCCATGCATTGGCGCAAGGCAGACAAAAGGGCATCAGTGCAGGGAAAAAGTCAGGAATGCACCACATTGACTTAAATACGGCGCATTCTCCTATTTCCCTGTCACTCAGTGAAGCACGGCGAGGTGACTTGCTGCGCTGTACTACATGACTTGGCCACAAGTGTGGCCTCTTTTTCTTTTATCCTACAACTGTCGGAGGTGTGTTGTATATTGATACATTTTTTAATGGTAATATGTAGTTAGGATGTCTATCCTCTTGAAGCATCTTAAAAACACTGTGGACACTGTTCACCAATGAAGGGAACTCAGCAGGTCCATTTCCACCCTCATTCGTTCAGTGATGGTGGACTTCAAGAGGCTTTTTGCCCAAACTAATAAAAGCATTTTCGGCTAGTCCAAGGTCAGTGTCACCATCAGGTTTTTTTAAATATAAGCATCTCCTATCTCAAAAAACCTCAAAAACATAGTCATTTAAAAGGAGGTCAGAGCAGCAGTTTAATCATGTCAAATACAAATAAAATGGTGGGATATAAACACTTTGAGGAGAGAGTGAGTCTTGCAATACTATGAGACGCCTGGTGTTGATACTGGACTCAGCATCAGGGAGATTAAGATCACAGGTGCCTCTGGTAGGTCCTTGCACCCCCGTTAATTGAAACAGTCTTAGTGAGGCTAACCGGGTATGCCACAAGGATTGGCATGCACAGATCCATATTCCAAGCTGGGCAAACAGAGGGGCATATTGACTACAAAATATTGGAGTGGGGAACTGTGCCAAATTTGGCAGCACAGTGCTCCAACATTTTTAAAATGCAGGGGTGCGCCATATTTACTACAATACGGTGCACACCTGCGTTTTCCTTAGCACTGGAGCTAAATTAAGCTATCTAGCACCAACACAGGCGCCCTTGCACCATAGTGCCTGTGTTGCAGGAAATATTGTTTATGTGTAGGAAGGCATGCATTCTTGCACATAAACAATCCATAATCGCTATTTGTCACTTCTATGTGTGCAGGATTGTCCAGCACACATAGTAGTAGCAAATCATCATTATTGAATGATTGTAAATGTGCAGGAAGGGACACCTTTCTGCACATAAACAATCATTGGTGGATTTTTGCTTTTTCTATGTGTGCCGCAGAATGGATGTATGACGTTACAACGCAGGCTATTACAACGCCTGCCTTTACAACACGGTTTTTACATCGCATACCATTACAACGCATAGCGCTTTTGGGTGCTGGATAGTGAATAGTTTAATTTACTATTCCAACTCCAGTCCCCGTGGACACTAGGGAAGGTGTTGGATAGTAAATTAAACTTATTCCCTATACTAGAGCGCCCCCCAGCGCAATGCGTTGTAATGGTTTGTGTTGTAATGACCGCGTTGTAATGGTAGTGCGTTGTAAAAGTTTCGTTGTAAGTGATGTTTACCCCGCAGAATGTCCCAGTGGCTGCAAATAGTGAGGGCCAAAGCTCAGTTGATTTTGTGAGTGGCCATAACCATATTTTTATTCATGCACTTGTTTGGTATTGGTTTACAGCATCAGGGTCTTGGTCAAGAAGCATTTCACAATGGACAGACAAGTAGGAAAGGAAGACATGGAGTGACTGTATCTACCAGTTATGGTGAAAGATGAACACAAGAAAAATGAAAGAGCTATATTGGAATAACCGGCTGCTGAGAGATTTTTTGGGTCCTTGGTATTAAAGTGGGCATTAAGATGAAACGTTTTGAGGCATATTTCGATGAAGGCTTCGAGGCTTGCCCCTTTAGGTCAATGGAAGCAAGCTACAAGAAGTGTAGCAAAGAAAGAACATGTTTGGAACAGGGGCGGAGCCTGGTACAGGATCATTTTGGGAAAAGGGGTGGTGATATTCGGTGAATAAACAGAGAAGGATTTTGCAGCTGTGTGGGGTGATGAACTGCATCCTGAAAACCAGTGAAATGTCTAATAACTTGTAAAGTAATCTGTTTCGAACCTATGGCCAGCCAACCTATTATATTGTATTGTAATTGCATTCATATAGCACTTACTACCCCTGACAAGGCGTCAAAGCACTTTTTCGGCGAGTAGCACGCAACGCCAGAACCCATACAGGATGGTGAATTAGTATAGTAAAATATGAAAGGAGTTTCAGTACTGGTGATAGAAAATGACAAAAGATCTCTATGAATTTTTAAAAGGATGCATAGAGCTGAGTTCCATGCTGACTTGGTGGGCGGAAACAAGGATACAGAAACTGAGGAACAGCCAATTGCAATATTTCTTCATTCTTAATTCTCCAGCCCAGACACCAGCCCAATAGAAAGGAAGTTAAGAATGGACAGGGACGATATTAAGCACTAGATTAATGGGGGACGAGTGTGATATGAACTAAACATCAAACATGGTGCCAGATTTGAGCGCGTACATTTACCACAAGTGAGAACATCCCTAGTAGTCTAAAATGTTCCACCTCATTCCCTTGTTCTAGACTAAACAGCAATTAAATGGACAAAGGTTTTGAGGTCCTAGGAGGTTGATAGGAGAGCAAAGTTGTTAGAACTCCCAACGTTGACTATCATCAGCACCAGATGAGTATTCAAGCTGTATCCCAGGTCATGGAAAATATTGGGCAGATTTAGGCTGTTTCCGAGATTCTGAAGCTCTAACAACCTGCACTAATTCCATGTTATTTAGTTTGTTTTTGTGAGAATAACAGAGACACACCAGCTTCCCATTCCCTACTCAGCAACTTCTTAAGTAGCTCCCTGGAGTCATGGATTCATGGAGTTAAGGTCAAGTAGGGAAAGTCCTGCCTACACATTCCTGCCAGATGAAACAACACCAGCATCTGGTTTCCATTTCCATCCCCTGCAGTCAGATGCACTTGAGTTCAGGGCCTGGAGTGGGTTTGCTTGATGGGAAGATTTCAGGTGTTAAGTCCCTCTTGGTTGGAGGATCCAAAAATAATTCTGTAAAATACAGAAATATTCAATTAGCAAAATTATCAAAATTGGTCAAGTGGCACTGAATATATGAATATTTCAAGTTTTAAGGCAAAACGAGCCTAGACAAAGTAATACTTAATCAAAAGAAATGGGTGGACCCTTATATTGCTAACAGAGGTTGAATCCCAATTTTTTTTTAAAAAGCAGCAAGTAAGTACCCTGCTAGAACTTTCTAGCAACTTATGCATAAGAACAGTCAACATATATTAGCATTGTTGAACAGGAAGGCCATCAAAGCTAGGCCCGGCCAAAATTGAATAACGCCAAAGTAATCTGAGTAATTTTGGTAATTTTCTTGTTACTCTTCTGATGTAAAACTACTAAAAATTATTTGATAGCTCCCGTTTGTATATTTATAAGTAATTTAGCACACTAATTCTGGTGCAGGAGCGCAGAAAGAACAAATGTAGTGAGTGTGAGTGGCTGCTGCTGTTCATGTTCTGTTGCATTTAGCATTATTGACTTAGTGCAAAATGCATATTGTGGTCCATTTTGTACACAAGGGTGTATTTTATGATAAGAAATTGGCACTAAATGCTGGGTTACACTCCACGTAATCTTTGTGGTTTCGATTTCACGTAATTGCACTTCAGCAAATTATTTGAGATACACCCACCCCTGATCAATGCTCACAATTTATAACTTTTACTTTTTTAGGAAAAAAAGTCTCATAATCTCATGGTAATGTGGTATATTTTAAAGCTTGTACAGCCAGACATTTCTTATCACATTGAGAATGTCATAAATGTACGCAACAATACTTGGAGGATTGATAAATTCATTAAATTGTGCACCAGCAGCACAGGGAATCCCCCAATCTAGCAACTTATCTTTTTGGTGCATTCCCAGGTTTACAAGGTCTTGTAAATCTGAGAATGCATAAAAAAATGGGAGCTGCATGGGAACACCCACACTATGCCCATGGAATGCCTACCCAAAGCAGAGTAGCGCAACACAGCGATTTGCGTTGCATTGCATTACTCAATATTTTTGGAGCCACTCAAAGCCACGCAAAGGGGCTTTGAGTGGCCTAAAAATATGACTTAAGGTTTGCGTCGTTCTTGCACCACGTTGCGATGCAAACTAGTTAATAAAAATTCCTCTTGTTCTGTCATGGACAAGTAATGTCTTTTTTAACTGCTGGAACTGGAGCCAGAGAGGGTCCAGAGAATTCATGAAATTTCTGAGAAGGAATGAGAGGATATCCTGCAAGTCCCCTTTAGAATTCCCAGGACAAAAGAGTTGGTGTGAAGGCTCTCCTTTGATCTGCCAACTCCTCTTGTACCTAACCCTAATGGCCAGAGCTCACAAGGTGAGTCTCTGATTGGCTGTGTCTCAGCGCACAGTCTAAATGTCAGATAAATAGGTCCAGAAAAATCAAGAATCTGATGTTACTATTCAGAAAAAAGGTGACTCTGGTTCGCTAAAATTAACCTAGTCAGAAAGGGTAGTTAATTCTTCCTTGGTTTTTTTCTAGCTTTCAGGTGCTTTGATCTAACCAAACTGTGGTGTCAGAGTGTGTGGCACATCTCAAAACACAATTACTTGCACACAAGATTATTGATATTTTCTCAAATCAGCTCCCTAACTTTTCTGCACATGTAGATTCCTTTCCAACCCTGCTTTTTTGCCTTCTTCACCTGTTGTCCACATTTTCAGCATTTTCCTGTTCCCAACATCTGAATTCTTATGGTATCAATACATTGGTTCTTTATTTGTTCTGCCACAGTTGATCTTAACCTGTTACCCATCTGTTTATTCCTGACCAGTTGAATTTTGACTTGGTCTGTGCTTGTTGATTCCCCGCCTGATTATCATCCACAGTTTTGTGTTCTTCTTTCCACACATTCGTTCTTAATTGCTCATTTCTGCCTTGCTTCCTAACTTGTCATTCCAGGCCCATTTGTGGATTTCTGTCACCTTCTTCCCTTGTTGGTTCTTGACCTCTTTTCTTCTAGTTATTTCTTGGAGAGGTCCTTTCCAGGTGGTCGTGTACTTATCCACTTACTGAGTCCTTCCAGCCCACATCTTTTAATTCCTGACCTGTGGTTTACCTGTTGATTAATGGCCATTCATTTGCTGTGGATGTCTGCATCTTTTCTTCCTTCTAGATTGTTTACTTGTTTTTTAACTCTTACTGAGTGCATTATGCCATTTTCCTGTTAATTCCTGTCCCGTTTCTCCCCTATAGAGCCCATACTTGCCCCCGCTTTGTATGTTACTGCCTTTCCCTAATCGTTGGTTGTTAACCTGTTTCCAGTCCATTATTGCTTTGTTGGGTGAAAGCTAACTTTCAGGTATGTTCCTCCACATACTGAGTTATCCCTAAATCGTTTTCTAACCCTGACGCCCAGACCCACTACTTCCTTGCAGATCCTTGACATGTTTTCTCCTCTGTAATTGTTTGCTTGTTTTTGCCTATTATTGGTTTGTTGGCTCACAGGTACTTAGCTTCTATGTTCCTCTACATATTGGGTTATCCCCCCCATTTCCTGTCCCTCGAATTTCCTACCCCTAGAGTCCAGACCTGCTTCTTCCTTGCAGATCCTGGATATGTTTTCTCCTTGGTGATTGTTTGCTTGTTATTGCCTGTTATTGCTTTGTTGGCTCATAGCTAGTTGGCCTGTATATTCCTCTACATATTGGGCTATACCAAACACTTCCTTCCCCTTGAGTTTCCAGCCCTAGAGTCCAGATCTTCTCCCTACCTGCAGATCCTTGACATGTTTTCTTCTTGGTGATTGTTTGTTTTTTGCTTTGTTGACTCATAGCTAGTTTGCTTCTATGTTCCTTTACATAGTGGGCTATCCCACTCGCTTCCTGCCCATCGAGTTTCCTGCCCCTTGAGTCCAGACCTTCTCCCTCTCTACAGATCCTTGAAATGTTTTATCCTCTGTGTACATTTTGCTTATTTTTGCCTGTATTGCTGTGTTTGCTCATAACTAATTGACTTCTATGCTCCTATACACATCAGGTTATCCTACACGTTTCCTGCCCCTCGAGTTTCCTGCACTTTTGTCCAGACCTTCTCCCTCCCTGCAGATCCTTTGCATGTTTTCTTGGTGATTGTGTGCTACTTTTTTGCTTGTTTTTGCTTTGTTGGCTCATAGGTAGTTGGCTTCTCTGTTTCTTTGCATATTGGGTTATCCCACATGCTTCCTGCTCCTCGAGTTTCCTGCCCCTTGAGTCCAGACCTTCTACCTCTTTGCAGATCCTTGACACGTTTTCTCCTTGGTGATTGGTTGCTTGTTTCTGCCTGTTATTGCTTTGTTGGTGCATAGCTAGCTGTCTTCTATGTTCCTTTACTTAGTGAGTTATCCAACACGCTTTCTGCCCCTTGAGTTTTCTGCCCGTTGAGTCCAGACCTTCTCCCTCCCTGTAGATCCTTGACATGTTTTTCCTAGGTGATTAATTGCTTGTTTTTGCCTGTTATTGCTATGTTGGCACATAGCTAATTGGCTTCTATGTTCCTCTACTTATTGGGTTATCCTACACGCTTCCTCCCCCTCCAGTTTCCTGCCTCTTGAGTCCAGACCTTCTCCCTCCCTGTAGATCCTTGACATGTTTTCTCCTTGGTGATTGGTTGATTGTTTGTGCCTGTTATTTATTGCCTGTTATTGCTTTGTTGGCTCATAGCTAATTGGCTTCTATGTTCCTCTACATATTGGGTTAACCCACATGTTTCCTGCCCTAAGAATCCAGACCTTCTCCCTCCCTTCAGATCCTGGACATGGGCTCTCCTTGGTGATTGTTGCCTTATGTCCGTCTCCTATGGATTTGTTTACTTACAGCAAGTTAGTCACTGTGCTCCTCCACATACTGAGTCAATCCGACTCGCTGGGCCCACCTTGAGCCCAGACCGGCACACTTTGCCGCCTTGCTGATCGTTGACCTGTTTCCCCTGTCATTGATTGGCTGGCTCAGCATCCTTTACCTGTTGGTTTCCGTCCTCGTGCAGCCCCTGGATCCTGTCCCTGTTCAATGTCGTGTGGTTTCTGGCCTGGTGCTTGCCCGTGATGATTCATGCCATAGGATTCTGTTCCTATCTGCAAACATCTTAAATTACAGGAGAAGAATCCTCACCCGCGAATTGCGTCACATCCTCTGTCGCGCGACCACCGACGCAAGTAGCGTTTTGCCTGGTTCTGCTCCTCAGTCAGACTAGTTAATCCCCACGGCCCGCCTCAGGAATGCATCGCGGCCTCTTTTGATGCCAAAAACGACAGAATTAACAAAGGAGGCAGCCATGGCGAGAGATTAAGGCGGCCCCTCCCTTATTTTGGGGCTACCGACACTAATATTCATAAATTTAGTGGAGAGAAATGATAACATGCAAGGGGGAGGGGCATGGGGGCGAAGGGGTCTGGGGGCGCAGTGAGAGGATTATAGGGGTGCGGGGGTGGGGGGGGGGAGAGCGTAGGGGGGCCGGTGCAGCTGCTCGGGGTGTTCTGTTTGTAAACATTACTCTCTGACAGCCTGAGTCTGGGATCGGTTTTTCTCACGCTCTATTGCTGGGAAAAAAGAACTCTATTTTTCACAAATTTGCTTATATGTAAATCTTTATAATCCCTTTATGCCATGAATACCTTATTTTCAACAACTGATTGCCCCTAGTCCTACAGTCATTCAAGGACGCATACAATACAACGCTTCTCATGTTATTCCCTGTTTTCATCACCGTAAATGCATACATTTTTTTTATAGTAAAAGAGAAATCCAAAATAAACAAACTTCACACCATTTTATAAAAAATATTAAAAGATATGTAAACGCCCACAAATAGTCAAGTGAAATATGGGATGCCTGGAGGCCAAGTTTAGCCTTACCAGCTTCCCGGAAGTGATGGAGGTTCAGGTATGATGTGTGCTGATGTGGTTAACACATACAGTTTTTTGAATTTTGTTTACTGAGAAAAGCAAAAAAGTGATGGGTGGAATGGCTGAGTTAATCTCAGCCGCTGGTAGTTACTTAGCTGCATTCCAGTGTGTTGTTTTTGTGCCCACTATGCCACTCAAGACAGAGGCTGCTCAATTGGAAATCAGCCTTGCTCCTGGTCCAATGGGATAGGTGCAGCCTGACCTGCCAGGCCTGGTTCTCTGGGGGAACAACACTTACCCTACTGTTACACCCCGTGGAGTTAGAATAGTACTATTTACCCTTACACTATCCAACACTTACCCTACTGTTGCACCCCCTGGAGTTAGAATAGTAATTTTAACCCCTACACTATCCAACATTTACCCTACTATTACACCCCCCTGGAGTTAGAATAGTAATTTTTATCCCTACACTATCCAACACTTACCCTACTGTTGCACCCCCTGGAGTTAGAATAGTAATATTTACTCCTACACTATCCAACACTTACCCTACTGTTGCACCCCCTGGAGTTAGAATAGTAATTTTTACCCTTACACTTTCCAACACTTACCCTACTGTTGCACCCCCTGGAGTTAGAATAGTAATTTTTACCCTTACACTATCCAACACTTACCCTACTGTTGCACCCCCTGGAGTTAGAATAGTAATTTTTACCCTTACACTTTCCAACACTTACCCTACTGTTGCACCCCCTGGAGTTAGAATAGTAATTTTTACCCCTACACTATCCAACACTTACCCTACTGTTGCACCCCCTGGAGTTAGAATAGTAATATTTACTCCTACACTATCCAACACTTACCCTACTGTTGCACCCCCTGGAGTTAGAATAGTAATTTTTACCCTTACACTTTCCAACACTTACCCTACTGTTGCACCCCCTGGAGTTAGAATAGTAATTTTTACCCTTACACTATCCAACACTTACCCTACTGTTGCACCCCCTGGAGTTAGAATAGTAATTTTTACCCTTACACTTTCCAACACTTACCCTACTGTTGCACCCCCTGGAGTTAGAATAGTAATTTTTACCCCTACACTATCCAACACTTACCCTACTGTTGCACCCCCTGGAGTTAGAATAGTAATATTTACTCCTACACTATCCAACACTTACCCTACTGTTGCACCCCCTGGAGTTAGAATAGTAATTTTTACCTCTACACTATCCAACACTTACCCTACTATTGCACCCCTGGAGTTAGAATAGTAATTTTTACTCCTATACTATCCAATACTTACCATAAATGCAATGTAATAGTATACATTGTAATGGTATGCGTTGTAAAGGTAGTATGCGATGTAATGGAATGCGTTGTAAAGTTAGTTTCTTAAACTGCAATGTAGAGTCATGCGATGTAATGGAATGCGTTGTAAAAGTATGTGTTGTAACGTCATACAACCGTTCTCTGGAAATGGGTTTCTACCTATTTAGGCCTGGTCTGTGAGGTATAGACTGAGTCCTATAGCAGTCTGGTTTTAGACACGAAGCATAGTCAGAGAAACACATCCAATGGAGCTGAGTTGCCTTAAGGCATACAGAGTCAATCTGGTCTGCACATGATGAGGGGCCCCTCCATACAAGCCAGACCGGCCATTGTGATCCTAGCGCCAAACGTCTACGAGAGAGACAATTTTACTCTTAAAAATAAGGTAGCACAAGGTGAGACTGAACTTCTCAAAATAAGGGTCTCACTTCCGGATTTTGGTGACATTTTGCACAAGCTGGATGACCATAAATCTGTAAGGCATTCCAAAAAATAAGTCATGTCAATCAAAAGTGGGCCAACGGTACCAGGTCCACTTTGCATTAAGATTTCAACATTTCCAAAATTGCATTGGGAAAGGCACAAATTTTGTCTGAGAATTTGCACTGATTCGTCATTTGCATGCCTGGTGCAGAATGTTTTTTTTTGCTTTTCAGTTCGTGCAGATATCATGTTTGCACTTGACGGAAGAGGCACATGCCAGTGCAAAATTACATTGGCACCAGTGCAATATATGCAACCAGGAATCCTGGTGTGAAATTGCACCAACCCCAGTGCAGTCAATGCCACCGAGACACTCTGATTCTACCCCATTCAAAAGGCCATCTGAGCGAAAGGTTTGCACGGATAATGCCCACACAATACACGTCATGTTGTCCACAAGGTGACATGCTGCAGCTGTCATCTCTACTTGGGATGCTTGGCTTAGACTCCTGCCGACCTGGACACCTTTCCAGGGGCTGTCTCGCTCCCAGCTCTAGAAAGAGGGCCAAGATCACACTAAGGGGCATATTTACAAGGAAATGATGGAGCTCGGTGCTGCAGCAAGTTTGGCAGCACTGCGCTTCACCATTTCCAAAATGCAGGGATGCGCTGTATTTACAACAATATGGTGCACTCCTGTGTTTTCCCTAGTGATGGAACTAAAAATAGCTGCCATGCACCAACACAGACACCCTTGCGCCATAGTGCAAGGGTGCCTGCATTGCAGGGAATGATTTTTTATGTGCCAGAAGGTGTCCCTTCCTGTACATAAAGAATTAATAATGATGATTCATTCTACAGCCAGGGAACTGGGAACCGAAACTGACCCTGGCAAACTGCTCGGCCGCCCCCCTATGGAGGGGGGTTGGGGGTGCAGCCGAGCTGTGTGCGAGGGCCTGTTTCGGGTGATTTTTTTACAGGCGGCTTCTATTGCCGACCCCAGTAACAAAAATGGCCCCCAGGGGCCCAAAACCGCCCCCCACCCTGGTAGCCCACCGGGGAAATGCCCGGTGCCCGCAACATCCAGTCTGGCCCTGTCTACAGCACACATGGAAGTAGTAAATCATCATTATTTAATGATTCTTTATATGCAGGAAGGGACATCTTCTTTTACATAAACAATCATTCGTGGTGTTTTGCTCCTTCTATGTGTGCTGCAAATTGCAGCACACAAAGAAAAAGAAAAAACAAGGAGATATAAAAGTATTTCTCCTCGTTGCACCATTCTAATGCCTGCCTTTGCATAGTGCTTGTTTTTGGTGCTGCCTTAGATTTACAAATCCTTGTAAATATGGGGCAGCATAAAAAAACAATGAGTGTTGCGGTGGAACGTGGACAGTAACAACCATTGCACACCCCTTTCACTAGATACCTGTGTGAAAGGGTACCATATTTACAAAGCGGATTTAAGCCGTCAAAAGTGGCTTAAAGCCACTTTGTTAATATGGTGCAGGGCATTGCACCACCAGAACGTTTCTAAAAGTGACGTTTCAGTGGCGTAATATGCCCATATGTGTCAGAGGGTGGTTACCCAACCACTGTCAGTGCAGACATCTTCCTCCTTCAAAGGAAGATTGCTTTTCAGCAGTCACACTAGTACTCATACACGGCAGTATGCAAGTACTCATGTGAGCGAAGAAGTGTGCCATCTGCATTAAAGGGCCCATAGTGCAATCAGCAGTATGTTAGTACTAGTGTGAGCGAAGAAGTGCACTATCTTCAGTAAGGGGTCGCAGTGCATAGTCAGCAGTATGCAAGTACAAGTGTGAGTGCAGCAGCGAGCCATCTGCAGCTAAGGGTCCACAATGCAGAGTCAGCAGTATGCGAGTACTAGTATGAGCGCAGCAGTGTGCCATCTGCAGTAAGAGGTCCGCAGTGCAGAGCCAGCAGTATGCGAGTACTAGTATGAGCGCATCAGTGTGCCATCTGCAGTAAGAGGTCCGCAGTGCAGAGCCAGCAGTATGCGAGTACTAGTATGAGCGCAGCAGTGTGCCATCTGCAGTAAGAGTTCCGCAGTGCAGAACCATCAGTATGTGAGTACTAGTGTGAGCGCAGCAGTGTGCGATCTTCAGTAAGAGGTCTGCAGTGCAGAGTCATAAGTATGTGAGCGCAGCAGTGTGCGATCTTCAGTAAGAGGGCCGCAGTGCAGAGTCAGAAGTATGCGAGTACTAGTGTGAGCGCAGCAGTGTGCAATCTTCAGTAAGAGGTCCGCGGTGCAGAGTCAGAAGTATGCAAGTACTAGTGTGAGCGCAGCAGTGTCCCATCTGCAGTAAGGGGTCCGCAGTGCAGAGTCAGCAGTTTGCAAGTACTAATGTGAGCGCAGCAGTGTGCGATCTTCAGTAAGAGGTCCGCAGTGCAGCGTCAGAAGTATGCGAGTACTAATGTGAGCGCAGAAGTGTGCCGTCTGCAGTAAGGGGTCCACAGTGCAGAGTCAGCAGAATGCGAGTGCTAGTGAGAGCACAGCAGTGTGCCATCTGCAAGTAGGGATCCACAGTCAGTCAACAGTATGTGAGTATTAGTGTGAGTGCAGCAGTGTGCCATCTGCAGTAAGAGGTCCGCAGTGCAGAGTCAGAAGTATGCGAGTGAAAGTGTGAGCACAGCAGTGTGCCATCTGCTGTAAGAGATCTGCAGTGCAGAGCCATCGGTATGCGATTACTAGTGTGAGTGCAGAAGTGTGCCATCTGCAAGAAGGGGTCCACAGTCAGTCAGCAGTATGTGAGTATTAGTGTGAGTGCAGCAGTGTGCCATCTGCAGTAAGAGGTCTGCAGTGCAGATCCATTGGTATGCGAGTACCAGTGTGAGCGCAGAAGTGTGCCATCTGCAAGAAGGGGTCCACAGTGAGTCAGCAGTATGTGAGTATTAGTGTGAGTGCAGCAGTGTGCCATCTGCAGAAAGAGGTCCGCAGTGTAGAGCCAGCAGTATGCGAGTACTAGTGTGAGCACAGAAGTGTGCCATCTGCAGTAAGAGGTCCGTAGTGCAGAGTCAGAAGTATGCGAGTACTAGTGTGAGCGCAGCAGTGTGCAATCTTCAGTAAGAGGTCCGCGGTGCAGTCAGAAGTATGCAAGTACTAGTGTGAGCGCAGCAGTGTCCCATCTGCAGTAAGAGGTCTGCAGTGCAGAGTCAGAAGTATGCGAGTACTAGTGTGAGCGCAGCAGTGTGCGATCTTCAGTAAGAGGTCCGTAGTGCAGAGTCAGAAGTATGCGAGTACTAGTGTGAGCGCAGCAGTGTGCGATCTTCAGTAAGAGGTCCCTAGTGCAGAGTCAGCAGTATGCAAGTACAAGTGTGAGTGCAGCAGCGAGCCATCTGCAGCTAAGGGTCCACAATGCAGAGTCAGAAGTATGCGAGTACTAGTATGAGCGCAGCAGTGCGCCATCTGCAGTAAGAGGTCCGCAGTGCAGAGCCAGCAGTATGCGAGTTCTAGTATGAGCGCAGCAGTGTGCCATCTGCAGTAAGGGGTCCGCAGTGCAGAGCTAGCAGTATGCGAGTACTAGTATGAGCGCAGCAGTGTGCCATCTGCAGTAAGAGGCCCGCAGTGCAGAGCCATCAGTATGTGAGTACTAATGTGAGCACAGAAGTGTGCCATCTGCAGTAAGAGTTCCGCAGTGCAGAGCCATCAGTATGTGAGTACTAGCGTGAGCGCAGCAGTGTGCGATCTTCAGTAAGAGGTCTGCAGAGCAGAGTCAGAAGTATGTGAGCGCAGCAGTGTGCGATCTTCAGTAAGAGGGCCGCAGTGCAGAGTCAGAAGTATGCGAGTACTAGTGTGAGCGCAGCAGTGTGCAATCTTCAGTAAGAGGTCCGCGGTGCAGTCAGAAGTATGCAAGTACTAGTGTGAGCGCAGCAGTGTCCAATCTGCAGTAAGAGGTCTGCAGTGCAGAGTCAGCAGTTTGCAAGTACTAATGTGAGCGCAGCAGTGTGCGATCTTCAGTAAGAGGTCCGCAGTGCAGCGTCAGAAGTATGCGAGTACTAATGTGAGCGCAGAAGTGTGCCGTCTGCAGTAAGGGGTCCACAGTGCAGAGTCAGCAGAATGCGAGTGCTAGTGTGAGCACAGCAGTGTGCCATCTGCAAGTAGGGATCCACAGTCAGTCAACAGTATGTGAGTATTAGTGTGAGTGCAGCAGTGTGCCATCTGCAGTAAGAGGTCCGCAGTGCAGAGTCAGAAGTATGCGAGTGATAGTGTGAGCGCAGCAGTGTGCCATCTGCAGTAAGAGGTCTGCAGTGCAGAGCCATCGGTATGCGAGTACTAGTGTGAGCGCAGAAGTGTGCCATCTGCAAGAAGGGGTCCACAGTCAGTCAGCAGTATGTGAGTATTAGTGTGAGTGCAGCACTGTGCCATCTGCAGTAAGAGGTCTGCAGTGCAGATCCATTGGTATGCAAGTACCAGTGTGAGCGCAAAAGTGTGCCATCTGCAAGAAGGGGTCCACAGTCAGTCAGCAATATGTGAGTATTAGTGTGAGTGCAGCAGTGTGCCATCTGCAGAAAGAGGTCCACAGTGCAGAGCCAGCAGTATGCGAGTACTAGTGTGAGTACAGAAATGTGCCATCTGCAGTAAGAGGTCCGTAGTGCAGAGTCAGAAGTATGCGAGTACTAGTGTGAGCGCAGCAGTGTGCAATCTTCAGTAAGAGGTCCGCGGTGCAGTCAGAAGTATGCAAGTACTAGTGTGAGCGCAGCAGTGTCCCATCTGCAGTAAGAGGTCTGCAGTGCAGAGTCAGCAGTTTGCAAGTACTAGTGTGAGCGCAGCAGTGTGCGATCTTCAGTAAGAGGTCCGCAGTGCAGAGTCAGAAGTATGCGAGTACTAATGTGAGCGCAGAAGAGTGCCGTCTGCAATAAGGGGTCCACAGTGCAGAGTCAGCAGTATGCGAGTGCTAATGTGAGCACAGCAGTGTGCCATCTGCAAGTAGAAATCCACAGTCAGTCAGCAGTATGTGAGTATTAGTGTGAGTGCAGCAGTGTGCCATCTGCGGTAAGAAGTCCGCAGTGCAGAGTCAGAAGTATGCGAGTACTAGTGTGAGCGCAGCAGTGCGCCATCTGCAGTAAGAGGTCTGCAGTGTAGAGCCATCGGTATGCGAGTACTAGTGTGAGCGCAGAAGAGTGCCATCTGCAAGAAGGAGTCCACAGTCAGTTAGCAGTATGTGAGTATTAGTGTGAGTGCAGCAGTGTGCCATCTGCAGTAAGAGGTCCGCAGTGCAGAGCCAGCAGTATGCGAGTACTAGTGTGAGCGCAGCAGTGTGCGATCTTCAGTAAGAGGTCTGCAGAGCAGAGTCAGAAGTATGTGAGCGCAGCAGTGTGCAATCTTCAGTAAGAGGGCCGCAGTGCAGAGTCAGAAGTATGCGAGTACTAGTGTGAGCGCAGCAGTGTGCAATCTTCAGTAAGAGGTCCGCTGTGCAGTCAGAAGTATACGAGTGCTAGTGTGAGCACAGCAGTGTGCCATCTGCAAGTAGAAATCCACAGTCAGTCAGCAGTATGTGAGTATTAGTGTGAGTGCAGCAGTGTGCCATCTGCGGTAAGAAGTCCGCAGTGCAGAGTCAGAAGTATGCGAGTACTAGTGTGAGCGCAGCAGTGTGCCATCTGCAGTAAGAGGTCTGCAGTGCAGAGCCATCGGTATGCGAGTACTAGTGTGAGCGCAGAAGAGTGCCATCTGCAAGAAGGAGTCCACAATCAGTTAGCAGTATGTGAGCATTAGTGTGAGTGCAGCAGTGTGCCATCTGCAGTAAGAGGTCCGCAGTGCAGAGTCAGAAGTATGCGAGTACTAGTGTGAGCGCAGCAGTGTGCGATCTTCAGTAAGAGGTCCGTAGTGCAGAGTCAGAAGTATGCGAGTACTAGTGTGAGCGCAGAAGAGTGCCATCTGCAAGAAGGAGTCCACAATCAGTTAGCAGTATGCGAGTACTAGTGTGAGAACAGAAGTGTGTCATCTGCAGTAAGAAGTCCATAGTGCAGAGTCAGAAGTATGCAAGTACTAGTGTGAGCGCAGCAGTGTGCGATCTTCAGTAAGAGGTCCGTAGTGCAGAGTCAGAAGTATGCGAGTACTAGTGTGAGCGCAGCAGTGTGCGATCTTCAGTAAGAGGTCCGTAGTGCAGAGTGAGAAGTATGCGAGTACTAGTGTGAGCGCAGCAGTGTGCGATCTTCAGTAAGAGGTCCCTAGTGCAGAGTCAGCAGTATGCAAGTACAAGTGTGAGTGCAGCAGCGAGCCATCTGCAGCTAAGGGTCCACAATGCAGAGTCAGCAGTATGCGAGTACTAGTATGAGCGCAGCAGTGTGCCATCTGCAGTAAGAGGTCCGCAGTGCAGAGCCAGCAGTATGCGAGTCCTAGTATGAGCACAGCAGTGTACCATCTGCAGTAAGAGGTCCGCAGTGCAGAGCCAGCAGTATGCGAGTACTAGTATGAGCGCAGCAGTGTGCCATCTGCAGTAAGAGGCCCGCAGTGCAGAGCCATCAGTATGTGAGTACTAATGTGAGCACAGAAGTGTGCCATCTGCAGTAAGAGTTCCGCAGTGCAGAGCCATCAGTATGTGAGTACTAGTGTGAGCGCAGCAGTGTGCGATCTTCAGTAAGAGGTCTGCAGTGCAGAGTCAGAAGTATGTGAGCGCAGCAGTGTGCGATCTTCAGTAAGAGGGACGCAGTGCAGAGTCAGAAGTATGCGAGTACTAGTGTGAGCGCAGCAGTGTGCAATCTTCAATAAGAGGTCCGCGGTGCAGAGTCAGAAGTATGCAAGTACTAGTGTGAGCGCAGCAGTGTCCCATCTGCAGTAAGGGGTCCACAGTGCAGAGTCAGCAGTTTGCAAGTACTAATGTGAGCGCAGCAGTGTGCGATCTTCAGTAAGAGGCCCGCAGTGCAGCGTCAGAAGTATGTGAGTACTAATGTGAGCGCAGAAGTGTGCCGTCTGCAGTAAGGGGTCCACAGTGCAGAGTCAGCAGTATGCGAGTGCTAGTGTGAGCACAGCAGTGTGCCATCTGCAAGTAGGGATCCACAGTCAGTCAACAGTATGTGAGTATTAGTGTGAGTGCAGCAGTGTGCCATCTGCGGTAAGAGGTCCGCAGTGCAGAGTCAGAAGTATGCGAGTGATAGTGTGAGCAGCGCAGCAGTGTGCCATCTGCAGTAAGAGGTCTGCAGTGCAGAGCCATCGGTATGCGAGTACTAGTATGAGCGCAGAAGTGTGCCATCTGCAAGACAGGGTCCACAGTCAGTCAGCAGTATGTGAGTATTAGTGTGAGTGCAGCAGTGTGCCATCTGCAGTAAGAGGTCTGCAGTGCAGATCCATTGGTATGCGAGTACCAGTGTGAGCGCAGAAGTGTGCCATCTGCAAGAAGGGGTCCACAGTCAGTCAGCAGTATGTGAGTATTAGTGTGAGTGCAGCAGTGTGCCATCTGCAGAAAGAGGTCCGCAGTGCAGAGCCAGCAGTATGCGAGTACTAGTGTGAGCACAGAAGTGTGCCATCTGCAGTAAGAGGTCCGTAGTGCAGAGTCAGAAGTTGCGAGTACTAGTGTGAGCGCAGCAGTGTGCAATCTTCAGTAAGAGGTCCCTAGTGCAGAGTCAGCAGTATGCGAGTACTAGTATGAGCGCAGCAGTGTGCCATCTGCAGTAAGAGGTCCGCAGTGCAGAGCCAGCAGTATGCAAGTACTAATGTGAGCGCAGCAGTGTGCGATCTTCAGTAAGAGGCCCGCAGAGCAGAGTCAGAAGTATGTGAGCGCAGCAGTGTGCAATCTTCAGTAAGAGGGCCGCAGTGCAGAGTCAGAAGTATGCGAGTACTAGTGTGAGCGCAGCAGTGTGCAATCTTCAGTAAGAGGTCCGCTGTGCAGTCAGAAGTATACGAGTGCTAGTGTGAGCACAGCAGTGTGCCATCTGCAAGTAGAAATCCACAGTCAGTCAGCAGTATGTGAGTATTAGTGTGAGTGCAGCAGTGTGCCATCTGCGGTAAGAAGTCCGCAGTGCAGAGTCAGAAGTATGCGAGTACTAGTGTGAGCGCAGCAGTGTGCCATCTGCAGTAAGATGTCTGCAGTGCAGAGCCATCGGTATGCGAGTACTAGTGTGAGCGCAGAAGAGTGCCATCTGCAAGAAGGAGTCCACAATCAGTTAGCAGTATGTGAGCATTAGTGTGAGTGCAGCAGTGTGCCATCTGCAGTAAGAGGTCCGCAGTGCAGAGCCAGCAGTATGCGAGTACTAGTGTGAGAACAGAAGTGTGTCATCTGCAGTAAGAAGTCCATAGTGCAGAGTCAGAAGTATGCAAGTACTAGTGTGAGCGCAGCAGTGTGCGATCTTCAGTAAGAGGTCCGTAGTGCAGAGTCAGAAGTATGCGAGTACTAGTGTGAGCGCAGCAGTGTGCGATCTTCAGTAAGAGGTCCGTAGTGCAGAGTGAGAAGTATGCGAGTACTAGTGTGAGCGCAGCAGTGTGCGATCTTCAGTAAGAGGTCCCTAGTGCAGAGTCAGCAGTATGCAAGTACAAGTGTGAGTGCAGCAGCGAGCCATCTGCAGCTAAGGGTCCACAATGCAGAGTCAGCAGTATGCGAGTACTAGTATGAGCGCAGCAGTGTGCCATCTGCAGTAAGAGGTCCGCAGTGCAGAGCCAGCAGTATGCGAGTCCTAGTATGAGCACAGCAGTGTACCATCTGCAGTAAGAGGTCCGCAGTGCAGAGCCAGCAGTATGCGAGTACTAGTATGAGCGCAGCAGTGTGCCATCTGCAGTAAGAGGCCCGCAGTGCAGAGCCATCAGTATGTGAGTACTAATGTGAGCACAGAAGTGTGCCATCTGCAGTAAGAGTTCCGCAGTGCAGAGCCATCAGTATGTGAGTACTAGTGTGAGCGCAGCAGTGTGCGATCTTCAGTAAGAGGTCTGCAGTGCAGAGTCAGAAGTATGTGAGCGCAGCAGTGTGCGATCTTCAGTAAGAGGGACGCAGTGCAGAGTCAGAAGTATGCGAGTACTAGTGTGAGCGCAGCAGTGTGCAATCTTCAATAAGAGGTCCGCGGTACCGAGTCAGAAGTATGCAAGTACTAGTGTGAGCGCAGCAGTGTCCCATCTGCAGTAAGGGGTCCACAGTGCAGAGTCAGCAGTTTGCAAGTACTAATGTGAGCGCAGCAGTGTGCGATCTTCAGTAAGAGGCCCGCAGTGCAGCGTCAGAAGTATGCGAGTACTAATGTGAGCGCAGAAGTGTGCCGTCTGCAGTAAGGGGTCCACAGTGCAGAGTCAGCAGTATGCGAGTGCTAGTGTGAGCACAGCAGTGTGCCATCTGCAAGTAGGGATCCACAGTCAGTCAACAGTATGTGAGTATTAGTGTGAGTGCAGCAGTGTGCCATCTGCGGTAAGAGGTCCGCAGTGCAGAGTCAGAAGTATGCGAGTGATAGTGTGAGCAGCGCAGCAGTGTGCCATCTGCAGTAAGAGGTCTGCAGTGCAGAGCCATCGGTATGCGAGTACTAGTATGAGCGCAGAAGTGTGCCATCTGCAAGACAGGGTCCACAGTCAGTCAGCAGTATGTGAGTATTAGTGTGAGTGCAGCAGTGTGCCATCTGCAGTAAGAGGTCTGCAGTGCAGATCCATTGGTATGCGAGTACCAGTGTGAGCGCAGAAGTGTGCCATCTGCAAGAAGGGGTCCACAGTCAGTCAGCAGTATGTGAGTATTAGTGTGAGTGCAGCAGTGTGCCATCTGCAGAAAGAGGTCCGCAGTGCAGAGCCAGCAGTATGCGAGTACTAGTGTGAGCACAGAAGTGTGCCATCTGCAGTAAGAGGTCCGTAGTGCAGAGTCAGAAGTTGCGAGTACTAGTGTGAGCGCAGCAGTGTGCAATCTTCAGTAAGAGGTCCCTAGTGCAGAGTCAGCAGTATGCGAGTACTAGTATGAGCGCAGCAGTGTGCCATCTGCAGTAAGAGGTCCGCAGTGCAGAGCCAGCAGTATGCGAGTACTAGTGTGAGCGCAGCAGTGTGCGATCTTCAGTAAGAGGTCTGCAGAGCAGAGTCAGAAGTATGTGAGCGCAGCAGTGTGCAATCTTCAGTAAGAGGTCCGCGGTGCAGTCAGAAGTATGCAAGTACTAGTGTGAGCGCAGCAGTGTCCAATCTGCAGTAAGAGGTCCGCAGTGCAGAGTCAGAAGTATGCGAGTACTAATGTGAGCGCAGAAGTGTGCCGTCTGCAGTAAGGGGTCCACAGTGCAGAGTCAGCAGTATGCGAGTGCTAGTGTGAGCACAGCAGTGTGCCATCTGCAAGTAGGAATCCACAGTCAATCAGCAGTATGTGAGTATTAGTGTGAGTGCAGCAGTGTGCCATCTGCGGTAAGAGGTCCGCAGTGCAGAGTCAGAAGTATGCGAGTACTAGTGTGAGCGCAGCAGTGTGCCATCTGCAGTAAGAGGTCTGCAGTGCAGAGCCATCGGTATGCGAGTACTAGTGTGAGCGCAGAAGTGTGCCATCTGCAATAAGGGGTCCACAGTCAGTCAGCTGTATGTGAGTATTAGTGTGAGCGCAGCAGTGTGCCATCTGCAGTAAGAGGTCTGCAGTGCAGAGCCATCGGTATGCGAGTAATAGTGTGAGTGCAGAAGTGTGCCATCTGCAAGAAGGGGTCCACAGTCAGTCAGCAGTATGTGAGTATTAGTGTGAGTGCAGCAGTGTGCCATCTGCAGTAAGAGGTCCGCAGTGCAGAGCCAGAAGTTTGCAAGTACTAGTGTGAGCGCAGCAGTGTGCGATCTTCAGTAAGAGGTCCGCAGTGCAGAGTCAGAAGTATGCGAGTACTAATGTGAGCGCAGAAGTGTGCCGTCTGCAGTAAGTGGTCCACAGTGCAGAGTCAGCAGTATGCGAGTGCTAGTGTGAGCACAGCAGTGTGCCATCTGCAAGTAGAAATCCACAGTCAGTCAGCAGTATGTGAGTATTAGTGTGAGTGCAGCAGTGTGCCATCTGCGGTAAGAAGTCCGCAGTGCAGAGTCAGAAGTATGTGAGTACTAGTGTGAGCGCAGCAGTGTGCCATCTGCAGTAAGAGGTCTGCAGTGCAGAGCCATCGGTATGCGAGTACTAGTGTGAGCGCAGAAGAGTGCCATCTGCAAGAAGGGGTCCACAGTCAGTCAGCAGTATGTGAGTATTAGTGTGAGTGCAGCAGTGTGCCATCTGCAGTAAGAGGTCCGCAGTGCAGAGCCAGCAGTATGCGAGTACTAGTGTGAGAACAGAAGTGTGTCATCTGCAGTAAGAAGTCCATAGTGCAGAGTCAGAAGTATGCGAGTACTAGTGTGAGCGCAGCAGTGTGCGATATTCAGTAAGAGGTCCGTTGTGCAGAGTCAGAAGTATGCGAGTACTAGTGTGAGCGCAGCAGTGTGCGATCTTCAGTAAGAGGTCCGTAGTGCAGAGTGAGAAGTATGCGAGTACTAGTGTGAGCGCAGCAGTGTGCGATCTTCAGTAAGAGGTCCTTAGTGCAGAGTCAGCAGTATGCAAGTACAAGTGTGAGTGCAGCAGCGAGCCATCTGCAGCTAAGGGTCCACAATGCAGAGCCAGCAGTATGCGAGTTCTAGTATGAGCACAGCAGTGTGCCATCTGCAGTAAGAGGTCCGCAGTGCAGAGCCAGCAGTATGCGAGTACTAGTATGAGCGCAGCAGTGTGCCATCTGCAGTTAGAGGCCCGCAGTGCAGAGTCAGAAGTATGTGAGTACTAATGTGAGCACAGAAGTGTGCCATCTGCAGTAAGAGTTCCGCAGTGCAGAGCCATCAGTATGTGAGTACTAGTGTGAGCACAGCAGTGTGCGATCTTCAGTAAGAGGTCTGCAGTGCAGAGTCAGAAGTATGTGAGCGCAGCAGTGTGCGATCTTCAGTAAGAGGGACGCAGTGCAGAGTCAGAAGTATGCAAGTACTAGTGTGAGCGCAGCAGTGTCCCATCTGCAGTAAGGGGTCCGCAGTGCAGAGTCAGTAGTTTGCAAGTACTAATGTGAGCGCAGCAGTGTGCGATCTTCAGTAAGAGGTCCGCAGTGCAGCGTCAGAAGTATGCAAGTACTAATGTGACCGCAGAAGTGTGCCGTCTGCAGTAAGGGGTCCACAGTGCAGAGTCAGCAGTATGCGAGTGCTAGAGTGAGCACAGCAGTGTGCCATCTGCAATTAGGGATCCACAGTCAGTCAACAGTATGTGAGTATTAGTGTGAGTGCAGCAGTGTGCCATCTGCAGTAAGAGGTCCGCAGTGCAGCGTCAGAAGTATGCAAGTACTAATGTGACCGCAGAAGTGTGCCGTCTGCAGTAAGGGGTCCACAGTGCAGAGTCAGCAGTATGCGAGTGCTAGAGTGAGCACAGCAGTGTGCCATCTGCAATTAGGGATCCACAGTCAGTCAACAGTATGCGAGTGGTAGTGTGAGCGCAGCAGTGTGCCATCTGCAGTAAGAGGTCTGCAGTGCAGAGCCATCGGTATGCGAGTACTAGTGTGAGCGCAGAAGTGTGCCATCTGCAAGAAGGGGTCCACAGTCAGTCAGCAGTATGTGATTATTAGTGTGAGTGCAGCAGTGTGCCATCTGCAGTAAGAGGTCCGTAGTGCAGAGTCAGAAGTATGCGAGTACTAGTGTGAGCGCAGCAGTGTGCAATCGTCAGTAAGAGGTCCGCGGTGCAGTCAGAAGTATGCAAGTACTAGTGTGAGCGCAGCAGTGTCCCATCTGATGTAAGAGGTCTGCAGTGCAGAGTCAGCAGTTTGCAAGTACTAGTGTGAGCGCAGCAGTGTGCGATCTTCAGTAAGAGGTCCGAAGTGCAGAGTCAGAAGTATGCGAGTACTAATGTGAGTGCAGAAGTGTGCCGTCTGCAGTAAGGGGTCCACAGTGCAGAGTCAGCAGTATGCGAGTGCTAGTGTGAGCACAGCAGTGTGCCATCTGCAAGTAGGAATCCACAGTCAGTCAGCAGTATGTGAGTATTAGTGTGAGTGCAGCAGTGTGCCATCTGCGGTAAGAGGTCCGCAGTGCAGAGTCAGAAGTATGCGAGTACTAGTGTGAGCGCAGCAGTGTGCCATCTGCAGTAAGAGGTCTGCAGTGCAGAGCCATCGGTATGCGAGTACTAGTGTGAGCGCAGAATTGTGCCATCTGCAAGAAGGGGTCCACAGTCAGTCAGCAGTATGTGAGTATTAGTGTGAGTGCAGCAGTGTGCCATCTGCAGTAAGAGGTCTGCAGTGCAGAGCCAGCAGTATGCGAGTACTAGTGTGAGAACAGAAGTGTGTCATCTGCAGTAAGAAGTCCATAGTGCAGAGTGAGAAGTATGCGAGTACTAGTGTGAGTGCAGCAGTGTGCCATATGCAGTAAGAGGTCCGCAGTGCAGAGCCAGCAGTATGCGAGTACTAGTGTGAGCGCAGAAGTGTGCCATCTGCAAAATGGGTCCACAGTGCAGAGTCAGCAGTATCTGAGTATTCCTTTGAACACAGCAGCGTGCCACCTGCAGTAAGGGGTCCACAGTGCAAAGTCAGCAGAATGCGAGCACTTGTGTTTGTGCAGCAATGTGCCATCTGTACTAAGGGGACCACGGTGCAGAGTCAGCAGTATGCAAGTATTCCTGTGAGCCCAGTAGTATGCCATCTGCAGTAAGTTGTCCACAGTGCAGCTGTTGGTGTGGCTCCTCCGCTAAGGTAGAGGAGCGTCTCCACACTGCCTTTCAGCACTGCAAGAAGGATAGATAAAATTATAATAATGCAATGGTATTATTATTTTATTTTTATGCGCTGAGGCAGTTTGGTGGGGTTGGGCTGGGCTGTCGTGACAGCAAGCAAGGGAGGAGTAGTTGGGACACTTAAGTGCGCCTAACAGTTTGGCCAGCTGCCTTGGGCCAGCCAAACAGTCATGCTCACTTTGCATGTTCTCCAAGGCTGTATTGTACAACCTGGGTGGAGAACATACCCAGGCTCCTAGTCCCCATCTGAGCGCCAAACCACAGTGCTCAGACCAATCACAACGCTGCATTGCAGCTTTTTGATTGGCTTAGAGGAGCCTGGGTGCTCTCTGCTTCCTACTTCTACAGAAGAAATAGGACGGAGAGGACGGAGGAGAGTGGCGGCCGGCAGGTAAGTGATTTTGTTTTAGCATCGCCCCACTACTGCTTTCCGGGAGCATCCGTCACTGGTTAGCAGTATGTGAGTATTAGAATGAACACAGCAGGGTGCCATCTACAAAGATGGTTTACCAGAATGTGGTCAGAACTGCATTCTTGACCATGCAGGTTTCGAGAATGACGGTGTCACGCAAGACATGGAGCTACCTGACACCTACGTTACACAGTAAGTGGGGAGGAATTAGTGGCCATTGGTGAGTAGTAGGCTGTGTATGGTCAGCAATGTGTACTGAGCAGTTTGTGAGTCATGGGTTCTGGGTCACCAGATTGCTGGGGTAGCAGACGTGGGATCTTGCAACCTTTGAGCCACGAAGATTTCAGTGGGTCTATCATGGCCCCAGGGATGTATGACGTTACAACACATACTTTTACAACGCCTACCTTTACAACACGGTTTTTACATCGCATACCATTACAACGCATAGTGCTTTTAGGCGCTGGATAGTGATTTATTTAATTTACTATTCCAACTCCAGTCCCCGTGGATAGTAGGGAAGGTGTTGGATAGTATATTAAATACATTCCCTATCCTAAAGCGCCCCCCAGCGCTATGTGTTGCAGTGGTTTGCATTGTAAAAGTTGCGTCGTAATGGTAGTGCGTTGTAAAAGTTTTGTTGTAAAGGATGTTTCCCTGGCCCCAGTGGTGGAGCTGGCTTTTGTGCCGCCGGGGTTTGAAGATTTTGCGGGGGGGTGCTGAGGACGGCCACCCAGCATGGCCGTAGGTAAGAGTGGGGGGAGGAGGCTGCTGCCACCCTCAAAACTCGTACTTCCCAGGGTAGACCGCACCCTCGCCCCCCCTTGTTACGCCACTGCGTGGCCCATTCCAAATTCAGTACAGAAAGGAGTGGAAACTACTAAAATTAAACCGAGCTATGTCCTGTTTCTCCTGCACTTTTGCACCATTGTCACACATATTTTTCTGTGCTAACATGCTGGCTAATGATGCTATGCTGCTGCACTGCCTTCTTGCTAGGTTTGTCCTATATCTATACACTCAATAAAATAAACAAAATGCATAAAATGAAGCCACTTTCATTTCTGTTCTTGCTGCTGCCTTCATCATTCTTTTTAGGTCGAGTCTGGGCAGCACATGCACTGCTCTGTGAGTCATGCTGTAGTGAGTTAGGGATTAGAAGCTCCACCCACTCTCCGTCCACATTTTTCATTGGCTTGTGTCCTTGTCCTTTGCTATCGCTGGCTTCTGATTCTTTAAGTGCCTTGTTAGTCCCTCCTTAGTACCACCTTGTCTGTATTTGAAACCTGGCCCTTTTTTCTTCTGTTGGGACATGGTATGTTTTATGTGGTCTGTATGCACTATCTTCTTTAATGTTTTTTTTGCCCTGCTGCAGGCACTACGTGCTTTCCTTGCATTCAGTGCGCCATGCATTCCAAGCAGCCGGGACAATTACCTGTTGCTTGCATAGGCAATTTCACTGCCTGAGAGCACAGCGGGGGTCACGTGTGATTGCTTCGGGGCCTCACCACTTACATCAAGTTGTGCTCAGAAGTCTGTGGGCTTGTTGTGTAAGGAGCTGTCAAGTCACGTCAGGAAACAAGCATTTGCAATGCAATAATCTTGCATTTACGGTTGTTTGAGCTATTGGCATTGTAAATGACAATGCCTTTTATTTATGTTTTGGTTTTTAAAATAAATAAAAGGCATTGTCATTTACAATGTCAATACCTTAAACTATTGCAAATGTGAGACCTATTGCATTGCAAATGCTTGTTCTTAGTGTATCGAGGACAGTGCCAAGAGTACCAAAGGGCATGCCAAGGACAATAGCGGCTACTCATGGCTACCTTTAATTATCACCGATTGCTAGACGTGTGGTAGCAGTGAAGGATTATCTGCGCACGCACTGTACCTTTTCTCGCCTTAAATAGAGGTGTCCCAGTGTCCTGCTGGCTCTTTGCTGCGGCACATTCCCGGAAGACAGGAGAAGCTGAGCAGATTCCTTCAACTCCTGCCAAGAAAAATCCTTCTTTAAATACAGCTCCATGTAGCAACAGGTACCACGTGAACACTCTAGCCTGTCAGGGTCCATCCTGTTATTGTCAGGTGGCTTCAGTCTCCTGGAGACTGAAGCCACCTGCCCCAGAGGTCTGAAGAGTGCAGTGTGATTCTTCCCAGTAGTCTTGGTATTAGGAAGTGATGCTGTAGGGATTCTGCCTAGGCCTGAGTAAGTGAACTATAATGTAAGTTTAGTCTTTATGCCTGTCACCATGAGTTCCTTGTCTGTGCTGTCAGCTTGGTGCATAGGCCTGTAAGAAGAGTGGATATATAGATACTGTGATCCACTACAAGGCCAACACCTGAGCCTGTATGAGGGGCATACTTAGGCTTTCCTGTATTTAGTTTCTATTTTGGTAAATTCTGGTGGGGTTTTTTCAATGTTTTTAAGTGATTTCAATACCTTTAAAAAAACTGTGGTTATCAGTGGTCACACATTTTCACGGCATTAAAAACAACAGAAACAGTGTTTTTCCGGTGTTTATGGAACGTTTTGCTTTTAGTATTGCTTGCTTTCTGCACTGATAGTGCATGGTATATAGACAGTGTACGTACAGTGTATACGAGGTCCAAATACATTTTTGCAAATCAAACTTATTGTAGTATACCATACAATACTTCTTCAGTGAGTCTTTGGTCATGTGTGCTCACTCTTTCCTTCCCATGTAAACCTTTTTCTGTGAAAAGGCCCTCTAAACATTGGCACTTGAGACGGGCAACACCAAAACGGCCAGTACACAATTTGCTAACTCTGGCCACTGACATATCTTTCCATGCCAATACTGGTGCAACTGAAGATTGCGATTCTCTGGGCAGGTTCTGCAACATTTGCGTTAAACTGGGTTCTTATGCCCTCAGAGGTATTGAAGTGGTCAAAAATGAAGCAGCACTTTTGAAACTAGGGAGAAGATTCCCTTTACGAAAGGGATCTAGAACGTGTACAGAGTGATGATAGCACTCTTTTCACATATGCTTGTCACCATACCTTGCATTGAATGTTTTAAGTGTGTTGGCAATTCACCTATCAATACTGACTCACTAGAAACTGGGGGCTGATGTATAATAGGATTTTACCCATTCTCTGGGTAAATGTGATGGCACATATTGAGAAAGATTCTTATGAAACTAGCCATTTTACCTATCGGTAAAAGACTCAAACACAGCCAAAATATCAAATATGTTTTGGATATTTCCTGATTCTATACAGTTTATAAAATAATTAAACAAGACCTAAAACATGCTTCAAAACCCCTGCAGCTTTGGACCAAAGACCACAAAACTGAAAAAATCAAAATGAAGGAGAAATAATATTTTAGTGACTTCCATAAACAACAAAACTCAAGCAATATAATGTTATCCCAGTCTTTCTTGCTGCTAGCTTGTATGACAAAGTGACATTGTATTGGCCTCTTTAGGAAGAAAAAAATGACTCTCCTTTTCCTTTCTTGAAAAGACATTTAGTTTGTGGTTGTTCAGGTGTTTTTTCAGTGTTTATATATTTACACGAGTGAGGGCTATTTCCCTTTTAGTGGGGTTATTATAGGTTTAAACCTAAAACCGGACAGCCTAGGCATGTCATATCTGCTGTGAGCGTGCTCCAGGAGCTCAATAAGTTAGTTTCTGATTAGGAGTTTGGGGAATTCCATGGAGAGATTTTCAGGATTCCATGGCCAGAAATACCAGCCAGAAACACCTGGAAACCTGCTCTGAACATCTGGTAAATGTGAGCTAGGCTTTTGTGTGGGATGAGGGTGGAGGAAGGGGTTTAGAGAGGGTGCAGGACAGAAGGGGAAGGAGCATTCTGTCACAGAAAAGTGTTCACAGCTAGCTGGAAATTAGACTTGGCTGCTCTTGCAAGCAAAACATCATGCAATTTTACTAGGAGGAATTACTGGTTTCGTGAAGTTCCTGCACCTGCGAAAACCAAGAGCAGGAACACAGGACCAGTTGTGATCAGGCGGAGCAGATTTCCATCTGATAATTCTGCTCGCCTGACTTATAATCAGCGCCTTAGTGCTGTGTGCCTCTCCATTGGGCCTAAATATGAAGCCTGCTGGCAGTTTATTAATTGAACAATGTTATAATAACCGCTGCACTCCAAAAGTGAAACTGTAAATCTATAGGTCAAAAGTTGATAATTTTGTAGGTGCTCCGGGAGATCACCTTCTGGTTCAAGAAAGGTGCAAAATAATGTCAAAACATAGAGAGCCTTACGAGAGGTAAGGACTATCCCTGGGCACTCTTGATGCACGGCAGTGCGTAAACAGGTAAATGTTCGAGTATATTTCAAGTATATTTCAAGAGTTTATCAATGATTTGTTTATTGGTATACTCCAATTTAGTGATCAAAACAGTCTCATCTTAGCATATTTTCTTCATATGTTGATGGCGTTTTGATGTAAACAATGTCATTTCAATCAAATGCATATTCCAATTCATGATGCCATCATAGGTTAAAGCCCTAACCTATGATGGCATCATGAATTGGAATATGCCCAGGGATAGTCCTTACCTCTCGTAAGGCTCTCTATGTTTTGAGTTTACTAATTGAGCCAGCTCATCACGCATGTATGAGGAGCCTGTACTTTTTGCAATGACATCAGTGGATGCTGCTATTTACCGGCAGTGAGTGAGTGAGGCGCAGGGGAAATGAAAAAAAATCACTTAAAATCGCTTTCCTGCCTGTCAGCTGCTGTGTCTTTTCCTCTTCCAGTACTCCAGGGGCAGGAACAGGAAGCCCCCGGGCTTCCAGACTCCCCTAGCCAATCATGACGCTGCTGATAGCAGCTTTGAGATTGGTCTAAGCGCCGTGGTTCGGCGTTCAGAGAGGGACTGGTATTCTGTGTATGTTCTCTACTCAGTCTGTACAATACAGCCTGGTGCAGAACATGGAAAGTGCACATGACTGTTTGGCCAGCCGTCATATGCACTTAAGAGAGTGCCACTACTGATCCTCCCCATTCCACCAATCATTTTTTGCTTGATTCATTCACAATATCCTGGAGATCTACCTAGAATCTTCCCTGTGCATTTACTCCTTCAGCAGGTATGAGTAGATAGAATTCTGTTCTCTGCTGTCAGACTGCTCTAAGAGCCTTTTCGAGCCTTTTTTTAAGTGTCAGCAGCAGGTACCATGATCCTGCTGTCTGAGCTCAGTGCAGAGATAGAGTAAGAGCTGGGCCGGATTCCAGATTTGGCAACCATTCTTGATCTGCAACCAGGCACTAAGAAGGCCCTGGAAATTTGCTACTCACAGTATACCAACAAAGGACCCTCGTAGCGCTCCTCACACATTAACTGCACTTTGATAGGAGGAGCAGAAAATGGCACTTTTGCTGCGGGAAAGAACCAAGTGGAGCTCGGGTTGGCAGTGGTGTCGCAAGGTCAAGTGGTACCAGGTGCGGAAAATTTCTTGTAACCCCCGGCGTTGAGTTAAGCCGCGTTTTGTTGTGTTTGTTGATTGAACTAAAAAGTTTCAATACATACATATTTTTGCCATTTTCTCACTCCCCTCAGTGATGCCACCGGGGTTGGCCTACACCCACCGCACCACCCCCCCACAAACCACAACAAGAAGTCCATCAAGAGAAACAAACAGTGTTAATATCACGCCACAAGTTGCTAAGGAATAAATTGAGATAAAAAAGGGTTTTTGATGCTCTTGATCTATGTAAAATACGTAGCGCTTTGAGCTGAAGATGGACAAGGTTTATTTTTCTATATACGTAAGCAATTACACCAGTAATTACCCTATACATTTTCCAAAATACAAAGCCAAGTTCATTTTTTAATAATTAGTGTTTATTGCTACCCTTTGGAACCCATTACCTCGACCTTGGAATAATGGAAGATTAAGTTAAAACCTGCCAGGTTTCAAACATGCCTTACATGTTACATGGAGCTGACTGAAGTGGGCGCATAAGTAACAGAGCTATTTTACCACACTTGTGACATGCAACCTGCAAATAACACAAAAATGTGGGCAACAAATCCATAAACCCAATGGCCTGCCATACAAAAAATATCAAAACCGTTGATGCGATCTGCAGCAAGCACATTAACCCTCCCAGCTATATTTTTCTTGATTCAAGCCGTTAGAGAGAGAAAAGCATAACATTCTAGAAGCTGTAATAACCAGTGAAGTTATCTTTCATTTATAAAACCATGTAACCTGCTGGATAAGCATAGATCTCTGAAGCAAGTGCTTCAACCAACTCAGCTTGAAATTCTGTATATTTATGACAAATTAAGTGAGACACTTTTCCTTGAGGGCAGTTTCCTAAAAATAAAAAAAATGAAGGAAGTCAGTTTTCAGTTCACTCCTCGTTCTGCTGACCCTTATTCGTCCCCTCTTCTGTCGCCATCCCCAAATTATGTGTTCTTAGAGTATTTTTTCCATTTCCAACACTGCCTAAGTTTATATGAGAAGCCTGTAATGGGTGCCAGTTTATCAGTTTATAAGCTAAGAATCGTGCTATCACATGGGCGCCACTGATGCTTTATCATTGGTGGATGAGGTGCTCCTTGTTAAGGTGAGTCTGCAGCTCTGTTCTGAATTGGAGAGCTGAGGGAGTGAGTCTGATCTGTGTCAGATGTTATTCCACAGCTTTGTTCTTTAGCTTAAAGCAGCTTGTTTTCTGCATTTCTTTTTTGCACGTCTTGAAGTCTGGCGAAGTTATGATTTTGTGTACTGTGTTCACCTCCTGAGACTAAATTATTTTCTCCCAGCAGGAAGCACATAGAGCTAGTCTTGAATGCTTTGTGTTTGATGGAATCAATATTGAAGATATTGTAAGTTTGTTTTGTATCCAGTTAACTTTCTTCACCTTTTGGGTGATCCACATGCATTTCTTTAGGCTGTTAAAGCACTGAAAAGATGAATGCAAGATGCTATTCAATGAATATTTGAGAATCAGTGACATGGGAGTAGCTTGGGCAGTAAAATTAGGTGGGGGAGTGAGCTTCAGATTCCCCAGCAATCATTCTGGTTAGAATATATACGAGAAGCAGGGCAAAAGGGGTCCTTAAGGAGCAGTAGAAAGGGGGAGGGTTGCAGAATGCGAGGGGTATTTATAACTCAATATTTTGTAAAATAACCATTTGTGTGTTTAATTTCGTCTGCATGTGTATGTAAAAATACCAACTGAAATCCAAACAACACCTCATCATACCCGACTTAAAGCACCTGTACCCAACTATTTACTACAGAATACATTTATTAAGGGGGTTGCAACACCCCACACCCCCCCCCCCCCCCGGAATCTACTCCCCTGATCAGTGACTTTTCTGAGTCAGGCATTGTGGCAGCCAATAAGGGAAGGGATAAAAGATTTGATGAGAGTTCTGAGTTTGGTTTCTGAAAGAGGAAGATGATGGAATACATGCACAAGAAGATGATCTCTGATGAAGCTTTTACCTTCACCCATGCTTTTGCGGGATTCTTAGGATCATTAACCCCCTGGCTGCGGCCGGAATTCTGTGCCTGTGCGGCACATTCCGATCACAGGCGTGGTCATGACGGTTCATGGCCGTCATCAGCACAAACCCACCGTAACTGATGACGACCGGGAGCCGTCATCAGCACCGAAGGGGTTAAATGACTAGATAGTGCTGGAAAAGAATTGTATTTCAGACATCATAAGACAAAACAGAGCACAGAGTACACATTTGGTTACAGAACCGTCTTCAAAATACAACACGGCACACAAATTCCAAAGATAACCATAGGATTCACATGGACCACATCAACATACATGGCTGCCTTCAGTTAGGAGAGACATTTGACACAGCATCATGTGCTGTGACCAAGTTATCTGTGACTTTGGATGCCAATTGCAACCACATACCAGCCAACTTGAAGACCAATCTCACTGTGTGAGGGGCGGGCCAAGAAGAGGGCGGGGCCTCGTGCCGAGAAGTACCTACAAGGCAATTTTGAACCCCACCCTGCCCTGAAGCAACAACCTCCTCCAAAATAAAGAAAGAAATAAGCTTGCTGAGGCTGGTGCCTGTGTCCTGGAGTGTTTTCACGCCCCTTAATGGACGTCGGCAGTTCAAAGCCACGGAAAACGAGCTGGAAAACCAATATTCGCAGTGGTTTTCAGCTTGCTTTCCCTGTCACTGTGTGATATTGGCTCCTTACCAGGAGACCGTGTGATGGGAGCCAATAACGTGTGTCACACGGTGGCATCGTGTGAGTTGGCATGTACACAACCATGTTAAATAAACCCTCTCCATCAATCTGCATTAGCACAGGTGGCTAGATATAATATACCCTCATTCCCAACTGTAGCATCATCTAACATGCATTTGGGTTCTTGAATTGCTCTTGAATAGGGATGTTGTTGCCTCTGTACATTCGGTGGTGCACTGCTTTACTCCCCAGAAAAGGTGCGAAAATTGTGCTTACATGGTCCTATCCAGACCTGGTCATTACTGGACATGTGCTACAGCCTGATTAAGGCAAGCGAGGTATTGGCATGAACCACAATAAGCCAACCTACCTTCCTACGCATCGCAACAAACTGCACACTAGTCACCAGGCAAAATCACAAATCACAGCTGCAATCCTCTCACCCTACCACCTAATCCCTCCTTAATCTAAGTCTATGTAAGTGATTTATAAAGCACAACTGTTACTCCGAGGAGTGTCCTGGCGCTGTAGCATAGGAGCAGTCGTGGCTGGCATGACTCGCGGTTGGTGGGAGGGTGGGGGGTCGCGCTGGTTTGCAGGGGTTTTAATTAAAATAAAATAAACTGAAAAAGTACCTTCCCAGGTCCCGCGCCGCCTCAGCTCCTGCCAGGTCTGCGTTTTCCTGCTGCTCTCCTGGACAGGAAGCAGCAACAGGCAGCCGTCTCCTCTGCCCTAAGCCAATCACAATGCTACAATGGCAGCATTGTGGTTGGTGGGGACAGCGCCCAGCGGGCGCCTCTGGGGAGGCCATTTTCTCTATGTAGGCTGCATGCAGAGAAAAGGCAGATTGCACATGACTGGTTTGGTTGGCCCCAGAGGGCCGGCCAAACAGTCAGGACCCACAGCGTTGGGCAAGCCATCCCTCCCCGCCCAGCCCACCCACCCGCCCCCAACCAGGCAAGCCCTTCTGCTTTCTCGCAGTGCGAGAAGCAGAAACATAAAATGGTTTTTGAAATACCATGTTATATTTCTGCTTCTCGAACTGTGAGAAAGTAGTGGGGCGGCGTTCCTCTGTCCTAATGGAGGAGCCACCACTGCATAGGAGCCGCCAGTAGGCAAAGAGAAGAGAATGATTCTAGATGGAGGACAAGAGCCAGGTCCAAATGCACAACATGAATAACATGAATAAAGCTCACCACACTAACCTAACACTCTCACTGAGCAATTCCTTTCATCCTGCCCTCACATTACCGCAAACTACCACATAAACAAGTTCCATCTTCATATCCCTTCTTAATTCTACCACCACAAGCAAACGCAGAGTCCATAGTAAAGTGTGGAAAATGACAATGTATATGTACATAAGCGGCGTTCATTTGTGTTCACCCTCGCCACTGTTGAAGGTAAAGCGAAAGTCACGAAACAGTGGCCCCGCCATCTTGTCCCCTTTTAGGCCCCATCACGAACATAGATAGTAGCCATTTTTGTGTCATGACCTCTCTGCCCACTGCCAATAGCCTGCGTCTCTCTCTCTCCCCCCCACTCCCCAGCCTCGCGAGTATTCCCCCGCGCCCTGACAGCCCCCGGTCTCTCCTGCGCGGGCCATAAACGCATCTCTAAACACGACCCTGCCTCCGAGCTGAACCCCTGCCCCCTCGCTCTTTCATCCCACCCATAGAACATGCCCTTTCGGTAACCTCTTCCTCCCTGCCCGATTGCCCGGCCTGATCCCAGGCCATCACCTAGCCCAACAGATGCAGTTTATTGCTTCCTACAGTAGGACCTCGCCTCACATCAGAGGAGCGGTGATTAATGAAGGCCTTCACACCCCTAGATCTGACCGACACCCCTGCATTCCTCCCAGGAACACCCTTCCTCTCTTCTGATGACCCCCCCCGGCTACACCTGGCCTCTCGACCCAGTCCCAAGTCATAAAACTAGGTCTCGTGGATGTACCCCCCCGGCCCCGCATAGCAAAACGTGATCTTATCGCCTGCCCAACCTTAGATCAGACCACCCCCTCCTGCCCTCATGTCCTGTTGGAATGTCCGGCTGCAGATTGCAATCACATGTTACATTTGGGAGGGGAAAACAACATCAGAGCGACCGGTATGGGAATAGGCCTGGAGCTGGGATCCCAAACATGCCCTTTTTGTACTTCAAAGTGTCTTTATTGCAATAAGGAATGTTTGTGCATCATAAACCTGTGTATAAAAGACGGAGCCGTAGAGAAACTTGTTAGAGCACCTCGAGAAGATACCCTGTTGTCTGATTTGACGTGTTCTGTTCCGTCGGAAATAAACTCCTGTTTCCTGCCTTCCAGTCTCCAGCGCCTGCCTCTTTATTTGATAATCATGAGTTGGGTGAGAAGCGGCTAACGCCGGGCAAATATGGAAAAAGGGGTAATCCACCTGACCTGCCTGAACCCTTGATTCCACAATTGGCGTCCCAAACGTGGGCCCATCAGCGACACGTGGATCCAGTGAGAGAGGTCTCAACGACAGAGTGAACGACTACAACGATCGGGAAGAGCTCCTGCCCGATAGACCCTTGTCTGGCAGCCGATCATCCGAACTTCACTGGTTCCGAGCAGACCTCTCTCGAGTGATCTACGGTCCTGACTGGGAACCATTAGGAGTGCCACAGCAATTACGGAGAATAGAGGACGATCGGGCGCTGGAAACGGAAGACGAGATACTGTCCATGCGGTCCGGGTAAGGTCGTGTAACACGACGAATTGCGAATTGATTGTTTGATTGTCATTGGAAAATACTAGTATTACGCATTTGATTGTTTTGTTCTGAGAGAGTCTCTGTCTGCAAACGGGGAAGGATAGGAGTATTCTCCCTTTGCAGATAGTGAAGGGTGGGTAGCGCAGGCTTTTGCCCCCGTTGTAACCCTTCGCGCCTACTTCCCTCTCCATTCGATTGATTGTTACCCAAGCATTTATTGTTTTGGAATTGGTTCTCTTTGGATCATTCTCTATTTGCAAACAAGCACGGAGTCGCCATACTCTGTTTAGTCTTTGCAGATAGTGAAGGGTAGGTAACGCAGGCTTTTGCCCCCGTTGTAATCCGTCGTGCCTATTTTTATCCCCCACTGATTGATTGTTTAACCGGACATTTTGTTCGGAATTGGTTCTCTGAAAGGATCTTCTCTGCCTACAAACAGGGAGGAACAGGAAGATCTCTCGCTTTGCAGATAGTGAAGGGTAGGTAGCGCAGGCTTTTGCCCCCGTTGTAACCCGTCGCGCCTATCTTTATTCCTCATTTGATTGATTGATTGTTTGTCCGAACACTGATTGTTTGAAATTGGTTCTCTCTTTGGGTATTCCCTATTTGCGAATACTGTAGAATAGAAATATTCTATCTAGTCTCCGCAAAGTAGTGAAGGATAGGTAGTGCAGACTTTTGTCCCCGTTGTAACCCGTCATGCCTATCTTCTCCCCATTGTTCAGTAGTTGGTTCAGCCCGGACCATTTATTAGAGGTAGACCATCTGGCTCCACCGGAGGACACCCCTAATAAAAAGACATATATAAAGAAAAATGCGGATTAGCCGCTGTATCGTGCTAGCAAATTAAAGAACATAAAAATCGTTAGGAAAAGCAAAAGGAATCGAGCAAAATCAGTAGGCCACTGATGAGATCTCTTTTCGACCTCGCTGAAATGGAAACATTAGGAACAACCCCTCAGGAAATATGAAACTAGTGAGAAGAGCCGAACTCGACGCTATGACTGCAAGACAGCTCGGCTCCACCGCCCCCCCCGCCCAAATAACGACAAACCCTAGGCAAATATTAGAAATATACAACACTCCAGCAAGGGAACATGTTAAAACGTTTTATTTTACAACTATATATTAAACAACTATTTACATGGCAAACGGCTGCAACACCAAACCCACAATGCAATTCGCCGCCTGCTTGACGCCGTTCCTGTCCCTCCTTGTGAAAAGTAGCAATATTGGGCTACTTTGGGCTACTTTATAGTAGGTTTTTGGGCGTTAGAAAGTCTACAAAAGCCATCAGCTGGCGAGGTAGCGTCGGTGGCGGCCTGGGGTAGAGGGCCATTGCGCGAACAGCCCAGAGACGACACCACGCGCCAAGGCCTGTCCCCAGGATGTCCGGAGGTGGCGCGGACGACCCCCCCCCTTTTCCCCCACCAGGTAGGGGGTCGCCTCCAACGCTCAGCTTGCCATCAGCCGGAGAAGCCGTGGGTGCAGGGCCGGACTGGGAACCAAAACCGGCCCTGGCAAAGTGCTCGGCCGGCCCCCCCGCCCCCCGGGCGGGAGTGCGGCGAGCGCTTTGCCAGGGCCGCTTTTCAGCCGATTTTGTTACAGGGCCGATTTTGCAGCTATGCTGCGAAAACGGCTCTGCAACAAAAACGGCCCCCAGGGCCCAAAACCGGCCCCCACCCTTGCGGCCGACCGGGGGATTGCCCGGTGCCCACAACGGCCAGTCCGGGCCTGCGTGGGTGGAATGGCCCGGCCCGGAATGTACTGGTCTTCCCATTCCCTTCTTCTTTCGGCGCCTTGCAGGCCACGGGGGGGGATGTCTTGCATATGCCTCCGACCCCCCCCCTCTTTCATCGCCTGGTCCAGCCATAACGAATGTCAGCGAGACGGCGTGGGGTGCACTGGGAGGGAGAGGCGGTGCAGACGAGCCTCTCCCACCTCCCCAGGTGGAGGCTCCTCAGCTGCACCCCCAACGCTCCACGCACCCGGCAAAGGGTTCGTCCACTCTTGCGGTGCAGCGACGCTCCACTCACCCAGCAGGGTCTCGTCCACTGCGGCGGTGCAACGACGCCTCGCCCGGCAGGCTGGAATCCGTCTGCTCTTTCGACCCAGTGACTGCCGGTAGCTGCAGAACTCCTAAAAATGGCAGTCGACTCTGCAGGAATGAGCCTGGCGTGCAAGGATGGCCTGGTCGCTGGCCAGCTAGAAAACGAGTCCCCCATCCAGAAGCGTTCTCCTCAGCTTTGAAGATTCTACGAGAACTGCAGGGGCCCCAGGCCCCCCGATGGGGAACGACTGCCATGATTGCCCGCAGAACGACCAAGACGTAGCCACGAGACGTTGGCGCCCTCATGCTGGCGCCAGCCTCAGTTTTGAATGACCAAAAATACTGCACACTACCGATTTGATCAGTTCCGGTGGAACATCAGTATGACCCGGTAGGAAAGATTGTTGCCCCCTCCCTTTTCTTTGATTGATGGTTCATGTCACCGGTCCCTTCTGTTGCCCCTTAACGAAACTTCTGGACTGCCGAAAGAGGTTCTGATCCGACCACGAGTTGGTGGAAACATTTTGACTATACTTGGACCCACCTGACCCCACCCAAAATGGCGCCGGTACAAACGAAACCCGCAACTCCCCGTTGTGTTCCGGAGGCTCAGACTTGATATCATGAGATATGTATGCAGTTTTTTTGAAGCACATGGCGGGAGGGGATGAGTATTGATTGAACATTCGGACAATGATTTGATATTAAGTCCTGACGCGTCATTGATTACAGTATTATTGAAAGTTCGAATTTTCAACACTTATGGTACTTGCCCACAATGAATTTTCGATATGATTTTATTGCACTTATCGTACCTTGATGAAATAAAACGACCACCGACTCAGTTACGTTTTCCTCAAATAAATATGCCCTCAGGTACAGTTCCAGTCTGCTCCGTGGCCGGCCCACGTGGTTGTAGGCCTGCATTTGTACGTCAGCATTTTTTTTAAATAAAAGTTTTGTGAAAAGCAAATATAGTCGTAGCTCTTGGATTGGTAAGTTCGAATACATGACCATTGTTTCCGATATACGTAAAATACAGGCAAAATAAAGCAATTCGATCACTTAAAGGTTAAAAAGCAAAGTACCCAGAAATATTGCAAATATGAATGGTCCAAGTTCGTTGCGTGTGTTGTTTTTTTTATTTTATTTTACTTTTGTGCAACATAAAACAATCGACAAAGGTCCCGGTGTTCTGTTTTTCTTTATAAGCCACATATCTCAGGGAAATTGTTTCAGATGCCCATAAGCCAGACCCGGTACCACTGTAGACCACCCCTCCTCCTTGAAGGAAGAACACGAGTTCACCCCCACTTTACACTGACTGCCCTTTTGTTTCGACCCCCCCCCACACAAGATCCGCAATACCACACGTGGGCGATCTATGCAATATACAGTCCATCAATGATTATGCCTCCCGCACTACCAGTCCCTCTGGGCTTAAAACGCCGAGATGGAAGGGACTGCACCCCGCGGAGATAGGTTGAATAACGTGGTAAGTAAAAGCTTTTGGGTTTATGCGCGCGGATGTGTTTTAAACGCTGCCCCCACCCCTTCTTCTTCCCCTTCTTTCTGCAGGTCGCATCGGAACATCGACTAAAGTATGGAGAAGACCTAAGCAACGCGCCATGGTTCCGGGAAAAAAAAAAAAAACGAATTTGGGTGATATGAATGCACGCGTGTATGACCGGATGTGTGTAACTCGACTGGATATACGTTGCATGCGTTGACCTGATAAGAGAGATGTTTTTGTACGACTTGAGTGATGATTGAACGGCCGATGGAATGGGGTAAAAGGGGGCCTGAACATAGTACCTATACACGACGAACAAATATAGATATAACATTCCCTTACTTAGAAACGACCATCTCTCTCTCTCTGAACCCAGCGACTGGAGGGGTGGCCTGAAGCAGAAACTTGTCGGGTTATTGCAGTATGACAAAAATATGACTCCAACCGGCCCCCGAATAATGCAACCAAGAATGACGTGCACCTACGAGTAGATTCTTACGACATGAAACTCGAAGCCGCCCATTGTTCCCCCAACTGACACCCTCCGTTGCCTCAGCCTGGATACCCATTCGCTAAAAAACGATTCAAAGATCCCACCGTAAGTACTAGCCCGACCAGGTTAGTTCCCGAACAATTGACGAAAGTGTAAGTATTTGCAACAGAGACCAACAGCAAAAGACAGCCAGGCGAATTAAATAGGAAACTAAGGATGCGCAGCATGCAGGAGGAAATATCTTTGGCCAAGTTCTGTTCTATGTTTTGTCTTGAGTTCTGTATGTAATACATGTACCCCCCCGCCTGAATTCATGTGTACGTAGTATATGGATGTACGTTGTCCCTCAGTCTGTGTTTCTATATAACATGACCCCTACTGTTTTGTGTTGTGTGCGCACTAAAATGGCCTATTATTGTACATGTTTCTCTCTCTCTTTCTTTCTCTCCATGTCGTACGTGTACCGAATGGTTCATTTAAAATGCGGACGACTCTCTCTCCGAGGGTCCCCCTGTTCCCTCTTCCTTTGTGTGGTAACGTTGTGCCCCCGCCGGCACGAGCCTAATTGGTTTTTCGAACACAAAGGTGTTCGACAAATTGCCAGAAACTAAAACAATTGTAATTTGCCATATTACTACCTCTCCTTTCTGTAAAAATGATAGAACTTGAATTGGCTATGAAGGAAAGGACAGGTAAGACGACTGATGTCCCCTAATCTGGCCCTTTTTATAGGAGGATTATACGTCAGTGGCCTTCTGTTCTCAGCTCGTTAGAAACACAATCTCCTATGCCCAGATTGCCCCACCCCTCTGCACCCAAGTACGGATGTCCAAAACGTCCCCGTTCCTCCCGCTTGACCCCAGCTCCGTAAACTCGAAGTATAACTGATGACCCTGATTAACTGTTGCTCCCCGAGAAAAGAGTGTTTAGCCTCTACCTCTCTCTCTCATGATGATAGAAGACTGCCAGGGCTTGGGGTAGAAAAACGAGTCTCTACCGAAGGATCCGATTTCGAGTTTGATGAAGTACACAGTCAATAAGAGTCGGATCTCTCCCTGTACATCATGAATGAACGCCAAATAGGCTTAGCACATACTCAATAGACATGCCTGTATACATGCTCCACAGTGATAACGTCTGACCGTGACCGATGAACGAACCCCCAACTACTTAGATTTGGGACGGAATTGAAATGTATAAATATCTTCTCTTGTCAGTTCTCTAAAACCTGTTTTGTACCCATTCAAGGATACACAGTCACCAGAAGAGAGGGGCAGGACGTGACGCACAGCCTGGCCACAGATCATGAGGCACGTGTGACCTCGACCTTAGATGGAGCCGCAGAGCAACGGGACGCGGGACGATGCACCACTCTCAAACGCAGAAAATGAAGGAATGGAGGGCTGCCTTGAAGCCCTCTACTTGTTGACCAACGCGTGCCAGAAGTCCCCGCCCCTTTGAGCCCGATTGATGGACCTGCCTGCGCATCACCCTTTGCTCCCTTGGTTTGTCTCAAAGATCTGGTCCCACTCCGCCCTCTCTTCCCTCGATTATCCGACAAAACCCCCCTCTTTTCCTTTTCACGTGGATTTTGACTCAGAAAAAAAGAACAGCATTTAGGTAGAATAGGGTTTGCCACGGAAGGAGAAAGAAATGCGGGTGCCCAGCATGAGGCGCCCTTAAAAAGATTAGTTAGGAAACAGGACTGTGGTCTGACAGCAGAAGACAGATCGCACCCTGCGACGTGTAAAGAAGGATCCGAGCTGGACCTATAGCTCCACCACCGGTGCTCAACAGCGCCAACGGAAGAAAACGAACTACCAGAGCCTACCAGTGATGGCTCGCTACTAAAAAGACACTGTGGCGAAGACCCCCCCCCCTTTTTCGGAACTTTCTACACCCCTTGACTAATTGCTTGTATTGGACTAAATTCCTCCCTCAACCACTTTTTGCCTGTAAAATGTTTCATCAGTCACTTTTTAAATACGACAAATGTAAATTCATATGTATTCCACCTCGTATGTCGCATCAACTGCACACGGTTATATGCAAATCCACCAGTATTGACAAACGCTATTTCATTGATAACACACGACTATATGTATACCCCGTCAGTTATGATAAACACGGAAATGACCTAACTTATGTTAAAAAGCGGCGACTGTGGAAAATGACAATGTATATGTACATAAGCGGCGTTCATTTGTGTTCACCCTCGCCACTGTTGAAGGTAAAGCGAAAGTCACGAAACAGTGGCCCCGCCATCTTGTCCCCTTTTAGGCCCCATCACGAACATAGATAGTAGCCATTTTTGTGTCATGACCTCTCTGCCCACTGCCAATAGCCTGCGTCTCTCTCTCCCCCCCCCACTCCCCAGCCTCGCGAGTATTCCCCCGCGCCCTGACAGCCCCCGGTCTCTCCTGCGCGGGCCATAAACGCATCTCTAAACACGACCCTGCCTCCGTGCTGAACCCCTGCCCCCTCGCTCTTTCATCCCACCCATAGAACAGGCCCTTTCGGTAACCTCTTCCTCCCTGCCCGATTGCCCGGCCTGATCCCAGGCCATCACCTAGCCCAACAGATGCAGTTTATTGCTTCCTACAGTAGGACCTCGCCTCACATCAGAGGAGCGGTGATTAATGAAGGCCTTCACACCCCTAGATCTGACCGACACCCCTGCATTCCTCCCAGGAACACCCTTCCTCTCTTCTGATGACTCCCCCGGCTACACCTGGCCTCTCGACCCAGTCCCAAGTCATAAAACTAGGTCTCGTGGATGTACCCCCCCGGCCCCGCATAGCAAAACATGATCTTATCGCCTGCCCAACCTTAGATCAGACCACCCCCTCCTGCCCTCGTGTCCTGTTGGAATGTCCGGCTGCAGATTGCAATCACATGTTACATTTGGGAGGGGAAAACAACATCAGAGCGACCGGTATGGGAATAGGCCTGGAGCTGGGAACCCAAACATGCCCTTTTTGTACTTCAAAGTGTCTTTATTGCAATAAGGAAAGTTTGTGCATCATAAACCTGTGTATAAAAGACGGAGCCGTAGAGAAACTTGTTAGAGCACCTCGAGAAGATACCCTGTTGTCTGATTTGACGTGTTCTGTTCCGTCGGAAATAAACTCCTGTTTCCTGCCTTCCAGTCTCCAGCGCCTGCCTCTTTATTTGATAATCATGAGTTGGGTGAGAAGCGGCTAACGCCGGGCAAATATGGAAAAAGGGGTAATCAACCTGACCTGCCTGAACCCTTGATTCCACAAAAGCATCTGCTTCCCGCTATCTTCCTCATTCTTGGACCACGATTATGGTGGTGTTACCATTCGCTCAATCATGCTGGAACATCTCCATCACCCCCCAAGTCATAGATTGCTGGGACCCTGGAGTTGGAGAAGCTAAGGGATTTGCTGAGGCAGAGCTGCTGTCGCTCATACACAGCAGTGCTATCAGTGAACGTGTTTGCTAGCATTGTAAGAGAGTTTTTCCCCCAGAGTTTTATATCACGCGAACTTGACCCCGAAAAGGTATCGGAGCTCTTTACATGAGCATCAGCTGCATTACAGATGGACATATTAATTTTGTTAGGAACGGGGAGATTAAGTGATTTGCCTAGAATCACATCATGTTGACCGCCCCTGCTGAGACTCGAACCCGGTTCCCCAGCTTTGAGGTTGACCGCTCTAGCCATTAGGCCACATCCTCTTGCCAGAGGCTTCAGAATCTCACCTCACATGGTGGGCTGAATTTCTGCATTCTTTTGGTTCATGGTCATGTTTTAGATGACTGACAGGATTATAACACATTTCAGATAACCGAGAATTCCTACCAGATCTCCTTGCAGACTTCATTTCTTTAAAGTTGCACAGGTTCATGTATCTCAGGCAGTATATGAGCAAAAGTCTTTAGTGGCTTGATATATTCACTTCTGTTTGCCAGTATCTTGATGGATCAGTCTGACTTACAACGACAATGAGCCACGTATGTGTTGGCACAGTGGGGGAAGAGCAGAGAAGTGAAGGAGTTGACTTCTTGAACTTCTTTCTTGTGAGGATAGAGGTCATGAGCTATGCACTGAGAACCTTATTTGATGTTTAACTCTACCCTGTGAGCAAGGTTGTACCCCTCTGAATTTACACTTTGAATGCCTAGAGCATGTCTTCAGATGTCAAGCATCACAGCACAAGCCGGCATGTTTATTTTTTGCAGTTTTATGTGCTGTGAACTCTGTCCAAGGGCATTGAAGTGCTTTACATTAGCACCAGATTACATTACACAAGGACACATTCATTAGGTTGCCTGCGACAGTACATGCATGTCATGTGCTCTCGCCTTTGAGAAACACTGTATACAACAAGGCTCTTAGAGCCCACTCATTGCTTACCATACTTTGATTTCATTGTCACACATTTTCTGGTTCCGGCTTCACTTCCTCTGCTTTCACATGGGACCTATTGGCTTGTCACAGGTAGATTAAGTGATTTTCTCAGGATCACAGAATATTGAGCAGTCGTCGTGACTCAAACCTGATTTCCCAGTTCCAAAGTTGGTAGCTCTGGCTGTTAGGCTTCAACCCCAATGTGATGGGTGTGGTGTGGGCTGTCCACTTGGAAGCAGACTACACAACGTTCTTGGCATTTACACTGAGGCCCACATTACGAGTGCCTTGTTAGAAAGGCGATTATTATGGCACCTGTTATCCGATACCACAGGGATCAGAGTTTAAAAGGTGAGATTATTATCTCCTATGCAGGTTGCGCCCTTTAACCCCTTTGCCGCGGCTGCGATTTCGGGGCAGTGCGGCACTTCCGCAAAATGGGCGGTGCCGCGTCGTCTGTTGGACGTTCGCAGCACCAGTGAGGTAGTGGTCATGACGGCCAACGGCCGACGGCAGCAGGGAAGGGGTTAAAAGGAGATTTAACATGCATAATCAGCATTTAACACATCGAATTCTACATGTTTTGCTTTTTTGCAGAACTTTATCCCCAGTAAAGTTTTGCAGGGTTGACCTACTGGAATTTATCAGGAGAAAACTCTAGGGGTGTGATAATAATAACACAAGTCATAATTCCGACCCTTGTGCAGACACTTGTTAGCGCAGGGATCAGAATTAAACCCTGCACTTGTAATCAGAGCCTCTGAATTAGCTAGCTCCTGTGAACAGGCTTCTTATCTAGAGCACTGCGCTTCCTCTGTACCTTCATCTCCTTGTACGACACTTGTATTGCGGAGTGTATTGTGAGGTTACGTTCTCATGCACGTATCGTTGTGTGTTGTTATATGCATATTAACATCATAGTAAAGCATACATCTTGCAGCCTTTCATGTTTCTCCACCCAAAAGCCCCACCACTGGGGTGATGCCAATAATGGACTGCATCCTTCTCTCTCATGAATATGTGATCTGGAGAACCACAACCTTGGACAATATGGTGATAATCTCTGATACAGTTCTTCACACACCACTTTGCGCTATACTGCCATTTTGCGTCTTCTGCATCTCTCTTCATTCGTGTCACTGCCTTCTCTGTGTCCGGATTCAGCTCCCTTGGTGCTGCTGTGGATGGAAGCAGGACTGAGGTCATGAGCTACCCCACTGGAGAATATATCAGTAATTTTCCATCAGTAAATGTTGGAATTGCAGCGGGTTTGTAGCCGACTGCTGTGACTATAGCATCTTGAGGCCTATGGGTAATTGTCGCACTTTATAAAAAATATAATCAAATCATAGCAAATGCACAGATGTGTGTTAATTGTGCACGCAGGTGATATTTGAATGTGCACATTGTAATTTCAATAAATGAATTACTTTTTACTGTGGATCCTTTGGTAGGGTCTAAAGGATATCAATCAATCTATCAGGAGTTTGTAAAGCACAGCTACTCAGGAGGGTCTCAAGGGTGGGATTGCTGAGCCGTCTGGTCATGGAGTATTCAGATGAAGAGCCAGGTCTTGAGATCCTTCCTGATTTGGGTCAGCGATATGGGGTTACATATTGTTCTCATGTAGTACCACTAATACCACACTCGAACCGTTGTCTCGTATTTCGATTCTCCTAAACAAGGCTAGCTCGCCAACATCACAAATTATTATTAAATATCAGATTGATAATGTTTCAGAATGGATTTTTCAATTATTTTCGACCTTCCCACACTAAGTTCTGCACATTGCCTTCACAAATCCTATGTGTGTAAATCCTCATTATCTCCTCAAAGTTAATGTGGATATAGAAGAGTGATACTCAAAGTACGGGGCCGCATGCGGCCCTCCTGACCTCTCCTGACCTCTACTTGCAGCCCCCCGGGCAACGACAGCACTGGACTCGACTCAGAACGGATATTAAAAAGATGCTAAATAAACAAGCACACATTTATTTAACAGGTAATTTAAGTTACATAAAGTAACTAGGTTTTCCTAAACAGCCTAAAGTAAGAAACACCTTTATTTTTAACTAGCAGCCCGTCCTGACGTTGTCCGGGTATGAAATAGAATGTGTGTAATGTGTGTATTTGGCATGGGCAATTTATTTGAAAATCTCGCAGTAGACACATTTTTTTGTTTCATTAGAATAGGGACAGAGAAGGCCCAGCTGCAGCCCTGGTTGATGTTAGCAGGCGCGTGTAAATGGTGTAGTGATCCGCCGCCTGAGCCCGGCTACAGCCTTGGTTGATGTTAGCAGGCGCGTGTAATGTCGTTGAATGAGAGAGTTATCAGCTGCGGGTAAATCCGTTTAATGAGAGAGTTGAGTGACAGCGAGTAGGAGAGGCTGCAGTAATTGTCCCCGCAGACACGCTCATTTGCGTGTTCCCCCGCTGGAGGCCCAGATGCAGGCCTGTTTGATGTTAGCAGGTGCGTGTTCCCCCGCTTGAGGCCCAGCTGCAGCCCTGGTTGATGTTATCAGGCGCGTGTAATTAGTGTACTGATCCGCCGCCTGAGCCCTGCTAGAGCCCTGGTTGATGGTAGCAGGCGCGTGTAATTTCGTTGAATGAGATAGTTCAGTAACAGCGTGCAGGAGAGGCTGCAGTAACGTTACTTACCAGGCCTCCAGGTGAACACGTTTGTCACGCCCCCAGCACACGGCCACACCAGACGATCTTCTGATTAATGTACAACCCACATGGCATGAAGGGCGGAACGTAGCAAACGCCCCCAGCGTGCCCCTTGATGCGGTGCAATTGCATTCACATGGCATGAAGGCCGGACACACGCCCCCAGCGTTTCTCACGCCCCCAGCGTGCCCATTGGTGCGGCACAATTGAGTTCACATGGCATGAAGGCCGGACACACGCCCCCAGCGTTTCTCACGCCCCCAGCGTGCCCATTGATGCTGCGCAGCAACGTAATTGGCGCTTGTATGTACGACTCACATGGCATGAAGGGCGGACACACGCCCCCAGCGTTTGTCACGCCCCCAGCATTTGTCTCGCCCCCCCAGCACACACCCACAGCACAACGCAGACACGCCCACAAGGGACTACTTTGCTGGCACGGTTCTTTTACCTTTTAAATGTATAGAGGAGTTGGCCTAACGGCTAAGGCACTCGACCTCGGACCTGGGGATCTGGGTTCGAGTCTTGGTAACGATGCCAAACATCCTGTGATTCTGGGCAAATCACTTAATCTCCCCATGCCTAACAAAAATGAATGTGTGTCCTCATGTAACATAACTGGTGCTATGTAAAGCGCTCTGATACCTGATTCAGTTCGGGTCAAGTTCGCGCTATATAAAACTCGGCAAAAAAAAAATATATATATGGTGGCCGTCTGCATAGCCTATGTCCTTCTGCTGCAACTGCCCTTTCCAACGTTGTGATTGGTGCTGTGGTTTCTGAGATTACCCGCCTAAAAAGGTTTGGGCTCTCTCTTTATAATATTAGTAGGGATATGGATGTCATCTTGGAGCAAAAATTTGAAAATACGTTACAGTCTGTTGAAAATTCTAAATGTGTATATCCTAAACATGCAGACCCTTTTCACCTTAGTACATCAGATTATATCAGTTTATTGAGAAATGTAAATTTTTTTTAAGTGATAGTTTTCAACATGATTTTTTTTAAAGAGTTTTATATAGTGCGAACTAGAACCAAGACATCAGGTATCAGAGCGCTTTACATGAGCACCAGTTACGTTACACAAGGACACATTCATTTTTGTTAGGCAAAGGGAGATTAAGTGATTTGCCCAGAATCACAGGATATTGGGCGTCATTGCTGAGACTTGAATCTGGTTCCCCAGCTTCAAGGTCGACTGCCCTAGCCATTAGGCGACATCCTCTCCACCCCCACACCCTGACAACAATGCCAATAGTGAAGTAAGAGGCACGTCAGTCGTTACATCCACTCTTCGGGTGGCCTGGGCTCACATTATGCATGAACAACATTATGGTCTATTTAGCCAAACACAGCAAAAGGTTTTGTACAGCACACATCCTGCAGTCATGTATTTCGAGATCCTCATATGTGATAATGAAAAAGGAGGGAAAGTGAAATAAAACAATTGCCTAGGATCACACACTTTACTGAAGTGGAGAAGCCGGGCTTAATCCACAGTTGGTTTCATATTCAGCAATTCAGACCCTAGATGTATATACTTTGCTTCCCCTGCACCCAGTTTATTGCCAGTGCCCCCCCATGTCCTGAGCACCCCCCCTCCCCCCCCCCCCCCCCCGGCTGGCATCAGTGCGGCCCTCCATCACATCACAGTCCAAGCTTTGTGGTCCCAGGGAAAATGTTTAGGAGTACCAATGATATAGAAGAAGAAATCCTGGGGGCCCCAACACCACGGGGGCTGGGGGGGGGGGGGGGCTCCCTTGTGCCCCTGAAGAGGGAGTTCAGAACCTTTGAGTTCTTCTAGAGAAGTTTGAACTTGTGTTTACCACTAAGGGTATGAACAATGTGAACCAGAAAATGACCTCGGGTTCCTCCCATGCTCTGTGTCCACCCTTTGCTCACTAAGAACAACAGACAATGCTTTCCTAGTTTTCAGTTCAGGTAAAGCTGAGTTGGATATCATTGCCATCAAAACGAATAAAATCCGTGTTAACTTTTGCTCAATTGAATGTGTGTCTCTGAGAGTGGAAACCCTGCTATTTGTCTTGAATAATGCCTATAGGTACTTGAAAAATGCAGGCAGATTGTTCATACGTGTTAACACTTGTTTTTGTTTTTGTGATTTTTTTGATTTTATTTGAAAAAATATGCATTGTTCATCCATTTTCTCTAGATTGCCGAAATGAGATTTTTAATTTTTTTTTAGCAACACGCACAGCGAGTCTAATATTGTACCATAGGGTGTTTTGCGCACACACAAGCACACATGCACTCACAATCATATTTTTATATTTTCATAAAATCCTATGATGTTTTCCTCAGTGCTTAGTCGAGTCAATAGATGTTTATCCCAAACCTCACAAATTAAACCATACCTATTTTTTTTATCACAACCTCTCTTTTAGTAATGGGACAAGTCTATTTTTATTTGGTAATATCCATCCAATCACTGAGTCAGATTTGAGATATGTGACCAGTCCCATAAGCCAACCTCCTTGGATTTCTGACCATCTCGAAATTAAAATCATGGTAAAACAAGGTAGTTTGACTCCTAAATCCGACTTCCAGACAGTGCTTTTTACAATACACGATTGTAGTTTACATTCCACGGGTACTCCATCATGAAATTAGTCACTGTTCTTGTAACAGGCACTATGTTTCTAGACTGCAAGATCTCGCCATCAGAGGACACAGATTGTGGGTTCCAATGGGAAGACATGCACTCGAGTTTGTTTTGCAGTTTTTTTTGTTTTGTTGTTTTTCATCATCAGTTTTATAATAAGTAGATTTAGTCAATGATTTTACACATCATAAAACCACAGAACTGAGAAACTTTCTAATATAATGAAAATACATAATTAACAGAAGCTAGAGAACATAATATTTGTACAGCAATAGAGCAATAATTAAAAGCCTTTAAAGTATGTGGACATTTGTACACACTTTAATACCGCAAAGCATTCCCTAGGAGATGTTAATGTTAAAATTATTCAGGAGGCCCGTCTAACATTTTTAAGCTGGGCTGTTTTAAAATCTGCATAGAAATACCTTCCTAGTTTCCTTGTTAAGTGCACGGAAGAACCTAAAATGAAAATTTCATTGAACAAGCACAATATCACATTCAGAAACAGAGCCATTTTTGGTAGAGACCCATTCTGAAAGGGAAACCTAAGAAAGAAAATGCAGTCCCATTCAGAGATGTTTAAAACAATTTTTAGTAGAAAAGTCTGTCGTCCAGTCCAAAAAATGGTATGTGAGTTTGCCATATTTAAAACAGGTTTGTGATGACACCTGAAAATGTTATAGAATATGTTTAAGTTTGCTATTGTTTATAGGTTTTTAAAAATGGTACAATTATTGGGAGAATTTAATAAAGAATAAGATATAATAATTGACATTGCTTTAGGCACTAAGGGCCAGATGTACGTAGAATCCCATTTTCGATTTCCTAATTGCAAATTTTAGCGAAACTCAATTAGGAAATCGCAAACGGTGATGTACAATTCTGTCTCACACAGATTTAGCGATTCCTAATGGGATCGCAGTAGACCTACCTCATTAATTTTCATGAGGTAGGTCGCAATTTTGCACCCCAATGGGAATCGCTAACAACATGGCTGAAAAAATGTTTGTATAACCATTGGGAAGGGGTCCCTTGGGAACTCTTCCCATTTACAAAGGGTTACCACCAAATTGAAGTTGGTGGTAAAATGTAAATATTTTGCAACCGCATTTTGGTCGCAAAACATTCTTACATACCGCTGCGATTCGTTATTAGGAAGGGACGACCTTAACACATCCCTCCCTAACACCGAACCGCAAACCCTATTTGCGATTCGGTAATAGGTTACTGAATCGCAAGTAGGGTTTGGTACATCAGAAAAGGCTTTTTTCTGGTTGCAAACGGCCTGATTTACAGAATCGGTCCATTTGCAAGCAGAAAAAGGTTCCGTACATCTGGCCCTAGGAATCTAGCACTATTTTTCAGCCTGAATCTAATCTTTCTGAATATCGCTAAACTATCCGTTGATTTCTTTAGGGCATTAAAAAACCTTAAAATGCTATATTAGGCTTGAGTTATATTTTACACCGTAAGGGGTCTATTTATATATTGAAGCTATGTTCTGAATACTCACCATTTTTTCTTGCAATTTAGAATGTATTTTGGAAAATTGTTTTACCCAAGGACAGTTTTGAATTATCTTGACATCTGGAGTTGATATACTGTACTTGGTAGGCACTCTGGAAGCTTTGCTGGAGGTTAACATAGGTCTAAGTGTTTGTTTATATTAGTGTAAATTTTCAGTAAGAATTTTATTAGTAGAGAGAGAAGTTTAGAAGATAGCTCTCTGAATTTGCCCGTCAAAGTCTCATAATTTGAAAGGCTACACAGCTAAGAAAATGTATGCAATTACAGTATATTGCAGCATAAAGATTCGTAACCTCCAGAGCAGCTTGGCTCTCAGCGCCTGAATACCCTTGTGGGGAAATAGCAGCGCTTTCTAAATCCTGTTTGATTTTGATTGAATATACCAATAAAAATCTTTACTTTTGTCAAAGAAAATAAAACATTTTAATTAATTGTCAAAGTTTTTCAATATCTTAAACAGAGTAAAGTAACTTAAAATTCCTTCCATGCCACCTTTGAGAGTTATAATCAACAATGAACCAGCAAGAAACTATGTAATATTAATATGTAAGTTCCTACATGATGGGAATGCCTTGTTCTTTGTTACTTCCATTGCAGGTGAGTATAGCTTCCATTTTTCTAGTGGTCTTGCAGAACATCACTGTAACATTATATCAACATTGTTTTAGAGAGCGACAATTGAGGGGTTAGGAACAGTATCTTATTTAGAATAGCAGTGAACTTCCCCTAGTCGACTGAGTGGCTCCTTGAACTATATCACATAGTGGGGAATATATGACGTTACTTCGTATGCATTTAATACGCATGCCTTTGCAACGGGGTCAGTACAATGACCACGTTGTTACCACACGTACCATTACAACGCAAGTCATTACAACCACTTGCTGTAGGGGGCGCTGGAGTTTGGAATAATATAATTTACCATTCCAACTCCAGTCTGTGCAACAGTAGGGAAGGTGCTGTATTTAAAATACAACACCTAAAGCCCCCTCCATCCCAATCAAAGTTACGCCAACACAGACCGATGAACAGACCCCCGGGCATATAGAACGCGACAGTGCCTGCTGGCCCACTGACACTATATGACCGACTGCAGACTCCCCAACACACTTGGCTCCCGTCAGCTTTCCCTACCTTCTTGCTCTCCCCACACCCTCTCACTATCCCCTGTGCCTAACAGTATCTCCCTCTTACTGACTAGGAGGGGTTACGCACTGCTGCCAGTCTCCCTAAATACCACAGACTTGACCATACCTCGATTACGATTTCCGTGAGATTACATCTATAGACTTACACCTTACCACATACATGTACCGCGTTCCCTAAGCTAGACTTGACTTAATTACTATTCTACCCTCCTTTACTCCCCTTTGTTTTCTTTCTTTTTACTGGGTATTGTATTGCGTGGTTCTGTGTACCACATGTGAAACCCTCAAGCCTACCCAAGGCACGAAATTGCAAAATCTATAATAAATAAAGGTTGCAAAAAATAGAATAGCAGTGAACTATATAGTCAATACTTTGACTAATAATACTGATTCTTTCATAAAAAAGATGAGACATTTTTTACTCAGTGGAGGTACAGAATATCAAGTAGGGAATATCAAATTACCAGACAGAATACTGTAGCCCAACTATTTGGAATCAAGATACCGAAAAGGTAAGAATAAATAGTTTAGTATAGGTTTCTGTCACTTACATTTACATCTGCATACCTTAATGATACATATATCATCAAGGTTCAAAGATGTGGAGTTAAGAACAGTTAGGGCCTGATTGCGACCGTATTTGTGGTGGCGGTCCGACCACCGCCACACTGCGCCACTGTGCGCTGCATTTGGAGTGTGGTGCTCGGACCGCCACAGGACCACCGCCTCCATCAGGATCCAGGATCCGACAGCGTGGCAGTTCATGGCAGGAATATGCTGGCAGTGTTGCAGCAGCACCACCAATCATATTCTGAGTTGACAAGACACCACTCTTTCCATGGTGGTGAGCCTGCCAGGAAAAGGGTGGCAGTGAGGCAACTAAGAGGGCCTTCCTGCCTTTGAGACTGGGGTGCATGCAGGGGGGCACATGTAGTGCCCCTCTGTATTTGCACCCTCAGTTCCTACATGGTGTGGCATGTATGCCACGCTATGCAGTAAGGTGCAGTTGGCGCTCTGGCAGCGGCGTTCTGCATATCAGGCTCTTCTGTTAGCCTAACAAACTGCGGCTGTCAGACCACAGCAGGACCACCCGCCAGACCAAGATTGAACTCCTAAAATAGCAGGTGGTAGCACCATGGGTTGGGCGGTCCTACAGCGGATGGTACATTGCACCGTCCAATGTAGGACCACCAAGGTCACAATAAGGCCCTAAATCTATACTTACCTATAGGCAACTAATTCCTCAATGTTTTTGTCCTCGATAGTTTACCTTCAGCATTCTAGTAAATCGATATTTCCGACTCAGCATTCCAGAATGCAATCCATTACTCACTTTAATTAACTTGAGACACAAAAATCTTCAAGTAATTATTTTAGGAAATTAAAATAATAGAGGAATAACATTAGAAAGAAGGGTTGCAGCTAAATCTAAAAGGTGAAATACAAGGGTTATGCTAGAAGAAGTTTAAATAAAAGGTAAAGTTTATATTAAAATAAAAAGGGAAGGCATAGGGTAAATGAAAGGGGGGGCCAGGGGAATCCATCCGTAAAGTGAGTAAAATTAAGGGTAAATATCAACAGAATAGGTAATAAGTATGAGAGTAAGAACAAAAAAATGTACACTAAGAGAAGGAAGTGGTGTATTGAGGAGAGAATCACCCACTATAACTGAAAGCGGTAAAACGAAATTCCAAGATTTACTTCAGAATTCAAGGGAAGAAAAACAATTAAGCAAAATAAAGAATTACTATGAAACCCTATGAATAATCCTAATGAAAAACACATATTACCTTATAAGGTCATGGAATGATTGGGATGGAGAAGGTCAATTAAGGCGCACAAAGCCTGTTTCATGGGGTCCAGGATGTGGCTGTAGTGTTTGACATCAGCCCAGCAGCTTTTCACCATTGCTGTGGGTTCATACATGCTACCCTGCCCTTTCCATAAAGAGAAGTGAAAAATGAATAGCTCTCTGGAGGACTTGCAGAGTGCTGCATCGAGGGGCACATTCATGGAAAAAGCTGGAAGCCTCAATATCAACCACAACAAGGTGATAGATGGAAAGCTTGAATTAATCTCAGCCACTAGCAATCACTCGGGTCACATTTTTTTTTTTTTTTTTATTTATCAGCCCCATGCCACCTTGTTTTTGACCCAGTCATATGCAAATCAGTCTTGACCCTGCCCCAATTGGAAGACTCCACCCTGAAGCAACCTAGGACTGGTTGTTCCCTTATTATGGGCTCATCAGCCAGGTATAACTTGATTCCAGTGGCACAGTGAGCAGAGGACCCACGTCTGGGCATACTGTCCCACTTAGGGCATTAACCGCAACAACAAGGCGATAGATGGAATGCTTGAATTAATCTCAATCACTGGCAATCGTTCGGGCCGCATTCCAGTACATCATTTTGTACCCACCATGCCACCTAAGTTTGGACCCAGTCACATGAAAATCAGTCTAGACCCTGCTCCTCATGGCCACAGTCCACCCCAACCTGACATGGCAGAGCCTCCCTGAACCAGAATACAAGCATCCTAGGATCAGTTTTGCCCTTATTATGGGCTCATCAGCCAGGTATAGCTTGATTCCAGTGGCACAGTGTGCACAGACAGGACCCACGTTTGGGCATAACCAACACACTTAGGGCTTCAACTGCAGCAACAACAAGGTGATGGATAGAATGCTTGAATTAATCTCAGCCCCTGGTAATCACTCGGGCTGCATCCCAAACAAGCATTTTTCGCCCACCATGCCACTTCAGTTTGGACCCAGTCATAGGCAAATCCGTCTTGATGCTGCACCTCGTGGGGACAGTCCAGCCTTAACTGCCAAGCCAGGTCCTCCATGAACTAGAATACAAGCATCTCAGGACCAGTTTTGTCCTTATTATGCCTCGTCAGTCAGGATAGCTTGATTGCAGTGTCACAGTGAGCACGGGACCCATGTCTGGGCATACCCGTCGCACTTAGGGACTCAAATACAACAACAACAAGGTGACGGATGGAATGTTTGAATTAATCTCAGTGTTTGACCTCAGCACAGGAAGTGCTGCAGCTCTTAGCTGCTTTTCACAACTTCTCTGAGTTCATACATACTATGCTGCCCTCTCCTTAACCCCTTCCGTGCTCATGACGAGCTCAGCTTGTCATGACACGAGCTGTGCTCACATGCGAGGCTAATCCCTCCGCGGCGCTGAGCGTTCTAACAAACGGGCGTGGTCATGCACCGCGCCACCGGGCAGCGTGATGAGCCGAGCTTGTCACGAGCACCGTGGCGCTGTGCGCACCCCCCTCCCCCCCAGCGCCATGAGGGATTTATCCCCACGGCGAAGGTGATAAAGGGAAATGAAAAATTTATATCTCTCTGGAGGACTAGCAGAGTGCAGCATCCAGGAGCACATATATGGAAAAGGCTGGAAGTCTCAACGTCAACAATAACAAGGTGATAGATGGAATGGTTGGCAATCGCTCGAAGCCACATTCCAATCCGTTGTTTTTCACCCACCATGCCACCTCAGTTTAGACCCAGCAATATGCAAATTAGTCTTGACCTTGCTCCAATGGTAACCGTCCAGCCTGAACTGCCAAGCCTTAATAATAAAGCAGTACATGATGCTGGTCCCCACATCTTCAGTAGTGTTTAGGTTTGCATCTGAGTGTCCACTCACCCTGAGGAAGTTGGGGATGAAGCACACTGTGAGTACCCCTGCTCCGTTCAATGCTGGCTTACTCTGTGGTGGGCACGAAGCATACAGACACACATTTCAGGTAAGTGTTCAACAATTGAGTAGGCAAATGTATCAATGCTCTTAAATTCATTTAATTTTCATTGGGGTGCTTGCAGACATCTGGCTTCCAGGCAGCCACTTTTTAATGCTCCTGGTTGGTTGATATTAAAGTGTATATATAGGTCTAACAGAGAAAACAAATAAGTTCACTTATGTCTCTTTGTTGTAGAAATTAAGTAGTATGTGAAATAGACATATGATGCAGAATTACAGAAACTTACACATCATATTATATTCCACAAAAGGAAAGGAGGGGCATCAAATGATAAAATGCCATTCCTGTCCATGTGGAGGAGGTACACTGGATTCAGACTACAGGACCGGTTTGTACTATAGTGGAGGAGTAGGGAGGGGGTTCTGGCAGACGGGTACATCGTTCAGCGCAGTGACGCTGAGTTACGAATACTATATCTTGAGGTGTCACAGCCCGTCAGACACTGTTGAGGCACAGTTATTAAAGCTTTAGGATCTCCTTTTCTATAGGCAGGTAAAATTACCTCTAACGTGGTAGGTAGATTGGTTTTATAACTACCACAGTGTGTAGATAGTTTGCACATGGTCCTGAAGAATTGCTGTATGATCCGTGGGACATTTGAGGCGAGAAACATGTTGAGCCTATTAGAGTAGAGCGCTAGGATCTTGAATAATTTTCAGATAAGTCGCCACTCTATCCCTCGTTTTTAATCAGGTGGGAGCCATTCTATTAAAATTAATCTTCGGACTACCCAACCTGTTTTAGCCTTCACTAATCACACATACATCTACACTTCCTTTGGCCCCTCGCCCACACCTCACCAAACGGCAAGGAACAATAGATCTCCGCGAAAGAGCCCCATATTGGGTGCCCGTCGGGTATTGCAGTGCCGACACGACGAGAAGCAGACCCAATGATGAAGCAGAAGACCTAGCTGGCTGGGTGTGTGAGGGCCTTAGTTCCGAAGGGAGGAATCCCCCTTCCTACTCATCCACTATAGGACAAATCAGTCCTGTAGTCTGATTCCAGTTTACCTCTCTCCACCAGACTCTTCACTTGACCCACTTAGGAACCGCATACACATTTGTTGTTTGAGGAACTTGGGCATGTATGCTGGACCTGACCAAAAGCCCTATTGAGTCCCCCCTTCTTGATTAAAATTCCTGTCCAAGTCCCTGAGTCATTTCAACTCAAGAAGGGGAAGCACAATTCCATGTTCAACTATCACATAGTGTACTTCATTGCACTTTTAAGACACAATTAATGATAACCTGTATAGAATAGTGATATATAAATGTATTCAGCATCTGTTCAAACATTCATTAAAATCCATACAAAGGACAGTGATCTATGGAATAACATCAATGTAAAGTTGCTTTAGTTTACATATATTTGCACAGCGAGACTTGTACTTTCTTCTAAAGGGTAATAAAGAAAGTACAAACAGAACAGGTCCTACAAATAGTAAGGCAACTGCTCAGCTTTCCTCGGTGAACTTGATATCACAAAAAACGAGGTCCAGGGTACAAGGCAAGTAAACTACAAAGCGATGGCTGTAATCTAATGCAACAGGCGGAAGAAAACAGGGTGGGTATGAGGGTTTTATGTCTGCCCAGAGAAACACCAGATTGATACAGTTCAAACATCTAGTAGGGAAGTTTTGGCTACTTCTGAGTAATTTGGAGAGAGGAGGCCTTCATCAGGACAAGGACTTTGGCAATTGCAGGTAGCAACCTAACCAGGGATTTAGGGAGTCTATAGATATTGGTTACATTTGCATTTCTACAGTACCAAGGTCACTTCAGAGGTAATGGTGAAATACCATCCACTTCAAAGCCTTTTGTCCTTATAAGTATGAGTGCAGGCCACCCCGGTTAATGAACTTTTCACTCTTTCTCTACCTCTAGATTATATCTGTAAGTGCTTTGAAGAGTTGAGATACTCCATCTTCATTTTCAAATCTAGCTACAGATGGTGGATTTCTGAACCTCACTTTGGGTCAGGTTTCTTTTTTTTTTTATCTACAGAAGGCATGTTTCTCAGGTGTTTATGGTCCCTAGGTCTGCCACCGTAGATTAGTGGTAAAGGCTGCTAGCATCATCGAACAGCACATTTACATTAGAGTGCATGGCCTATTATCAAGTAATTTATCAACAAAAGCAAAATAAACTCTCTAATGACTTCAGTAGCTAAACATCAGTAGCTAAATACATGTGTATTCTTACTTGTGGCATTTCCACCTTACCAACTCTTCCTTGATCAGCTTTAGAACCTCAGTCCTTTTATTGCTCCTGTTATCTGCTTCTGCCAAGTAACACAGTTGGTGGTTCTTTTTGGACAACTGGGGATGCCCTATCGTGTGTGGGATCATTATCTCTTCTTCAGTACTTTCCTTCCATTGAAACTCCACATACATCTTCATGAGCCAATCTCTGCTTGATATATCACTGAATAAATAGTTTGTTTTATTTCCTTTTCTGCTGTTCCATCGTTGCAGTAAAGAGTAATCAGCATGATTGCTGCAGTTCTCGTGTTCTTCTTGTTCAGTACAAGGCCACTCAAGAAATACAGAAGGGAACTAAAATAAACACCTCCAATGCAAAACACGCTTCCATAAAAAAAACTTCATTAGGGAGTTTAATTCTCCAATTACCATACCACTCTTAAATACCTGTATCAATTAACCCTCCTAAATAGGTTTGATGCCTCAATTATAGTCAATAAATTACAAGGGAGCAGACGTCTATGTACAATGAAAATTCTTCCTTGCAAGCCTGAATCATGAAGATGAAAAATCAATGAAATACTACCCTCTTGTTGTTAAAGAAGTTATTGGAAAGGCTGTTCTGTTTGTTCTTTACCTTCAAATCCCCCCAAAATCAGAAAGCATATTTAGGGACTAGGGGGGCATTTCACAAGTCAATGTATTCACATATGAGTGCTATAAAAACATAAATGTGTGACCTTTTTCTGTATTCTAACATTCCTGAACCAGCAAAACCATTTTAAATGTAAAACTCATAGTGCAGAGTAAATCAAAAAGTCCCTAGATTTCCCTAAGATGTTGTAAAACCTGAACTTTAAAATTACAAGAGCTAAGATGAGACAATGCTGAATATTCAGAAAAAAGAAATTAGTTAAAGAAGCAGATGAGCTCTGAGAGAGATGCAGAGCTGCTGACACAAGAGATTGTTATGCAGATAGTGGAGGCGCATTCAACACCCTAGGGTTCAAATGAGAGTAACTTATTCCTTCCATACATTGATTATTCAATTGCTGGGGTGTAAATAGACCAATACTTAATTTGTAAACAAATAAGTGTCAAGTCTCTCATCAGGAGGCCACTGCAGCTTGCACCACACATTGCCCCAGTCAATGAGAGTAACATCAGAGCTACTAATCATCACACCCCTGTAAGTGTGACAATTCAGCCTATTTCAGACCCCCAAAACTATAAAAATGGCTTGGGCGGCAGGTAATAGTCATTTCTAATGTATATTGAATTCATAATTAACTGTTGTTGTGGTCATCTCTAAATCAGCCAGACTCTGCCACCTTGTGGCAGACTGTCACAAGTGCCACTATTGACAATTAAGTGCTGGTGCCGAGCACCGGAACCCACCGGCTCAAATTAAGCACTGAAATAGACCATGTCAAGACTTTGAGAACCAAACAGCTTACATCAGAATCGGCTCGTGTTTCAGACACCTAGGGCCAGAAGTATGACCATGTCATTTAGCGAATTGCAAATTCCACTCAATTGAGAGTGGCAATTTGCGAGTTGCTAAATGCCATGTATAACAGTGTTATTGATTCCTAATGGGGTCGAAAATTGCATGCTTAATGCAAATTAATGAGGTACTCTCAATTTGCGACCCCATTAGGAATGGCTGGCCCTTCCAGGGATGGTGGTCTGCTGGGCTCAGCAGACCTCCATGTCTTGGACTGCTTTAAAATGAAGCAGTTCTTTTTTTAAATGCAGCCCGTTTTCCTTCAAGAATTTGGGATGCATTTAAAAAAAGAAAAATGAAACGTTTTCGTTTCATTTTTTAAGGGCAGGTAGTGGTCCATAGGCCACTCTGCCCCTAAAAATTATTTTTCCCTGCATTCGCAAAGGGGAAGGGGTCCCCTTCCCATTTGCAAGTGCTTTACCACCCACTTAAAGAGGGCGGTAAATTGCGAAGGTTTTGCGACCACAATTGCGGTTGCAAAATATTCTTACATAGGCCTCGGACTCGCTGTAAGGAATGGACGCCCTTGGAAGGCCCCTTCCTAATAGCGACTCTCAATTCCTACTTAGCGAGTCGCAAAATAATTGCCACTCGCTAAATAGGGATTGTACATGGCCCTATTAGATTTTGCATGCGCAAACGGGTCGCAAACCTGTGTGCGCATGCAAAATAGGGTCGTACATCTGTCCCCTAGATTCTTACTGGTGGGTTGTAGTAGGATTAACGCATCAATCATAGGACTTCAGTGCAGTATTTAGCTCTCAAGAAATGCAGTTTCTATAGAGCCTGCGAGAACCCACAGTGTCCTGAAGAACATCCAGTCAACCATGGTGAGTCTGACCTGAGAATTCTGGACTACCTTCAGGTTCTGATTGGTGGTTGACACTTTTGATTCTGCAAATATATCTCCTCACCCTGTGTCATCCACTGCCCTCTCTTTACTAAAGAAGGTCACCTCAAAGGAAACCTACCCCATTTCATGTATGAGTGGAACCAAATTAAGTGATAGATTGGTGTGTGTGGTGGTCCTCCTAACTTCTGGCTCTCTATGTTTGTCTCTCTGATTCCATTATACAAACCTTTCTGTAAAGCTTCATCCACAGGAAAATATTAGCTGCCATTTATGGTGATGAAAAGCCATCATGGATAGTCTGTATTTTAGACTTGCTGCCCTTCCTGTAGACTGTTTTGTGTGTATTGTATGCATATGTAAAGGGCAAAGCTGAAGACTGAGGTAGGCCTATAGGATCATGCAGAGATTAAAAAAAAGGAGTTGAGGCAGAATAGAGCCCTGAGGGACTCCATTGGTAACAAGTCAAATAGAAGAGGTAGAAGAATAAAGTGCTGTGTGTTGGAATATGTTCGCAGGAAGACTCCAAACCATGTTAAGATTTTATCCTGGATGCTGAAATCATTGAGCCTATGATAGCCACATCTGATGGTCTACGGTATCAAACACCGCAGGTTAGTAGGGCAAAACTGATGCAACTGGGATGTCAACATTAGGGCGGCAACGGTGAACAACCTTTACAACGAAACTTTTACAACGAACTACCATTACAACAAAACTTTTACAACGCAAACCATTACAACGCATAGCGCTGGGGGGCGCTCTAGGATAGTGAATAGGTTTAATGTACTATCCAACACCTTCCCTACTATCCACGGGGACTGGAGTTGGAATAGTAAATTAAACTATTCACTATCCAGCGCCCAAAAGCATTATGAGTTGTAATGGTATGCGTTGTAAAACTTACGATGTAAAGGTAGGCATTGTAAAAGTATGCGTTGTAACATCATACATCCGGGCGGCAACACAGTTGATTGAGCTCAGCCATTTTCTCAGTGCAGCATCACAGGTGAAAACCTGCTAGTGATGGCTAAAGAAAGTTCCCATACTCTTTGTGATCTGTGAATAGTGTGAACACACAGCATATGGTAGGGAAAGCTGCACTTGTACTACATGACTAATGCTAATGTGCAGAAGAAAAAGAACAAAGATTTTGGACAGAAAAGCCTCACCAACATTATGTTTGTGTGCTTCATCATTGGCAAATCTGCCCCACCATGGCAAGATTCAATACCATGGTGGTCCCAACCTCTGGAAGAGGGAGATCTGAATAAATGATGCTGAATATGTGCAGGATCCAAAGAAAAATCAAAACTACCTCAATGTATACCCAAGGAATTTCCTTCTTTGTGAGGTTACGCACTGAAGGATTAAAACTTATTTGGCGACATGCATCGACATTAAGAATAGCAAATACCTAATAGCTATTTTGTAAATCGCAATTAGATAATCGCTATTCCTATTGTATGAAACTCTAAAAGTTTCATTTAGCGATTCCTAGCAGGTCGAAAATTAACCTACTTCATGAATATTAATGAGGTGGGTTGCAATATGAGACACCCTAGTAATCGCTAAGATCACGGGGATGGTGGCCTTCTAGCGTCAGCAGACGATGGTCTGTGATTGCTTTTCAATAAAGCACTCATTTTGTTTACATGCAGCTCATTTTCCTTATAGGAACACGGGTTGCATTTAAAAGAAAAAAATGAAAAGTTTTCTTTTTTTAAGAGCTGGCAATAGTCCGTGGAACCACTGCGTGCTCTTTAACCCCTCCCCTGCTGATGACGGAACCGCTCCGTCATCAGCCGCGGTCGCGCTGTGCTGATGACGGAGGGGTTCCGTCATGGCCCGGCCGCCGCGACTGCGCGGCGCTGATTTCGTGCCTGTGCGGTGCGTTCTATTGAGTGGGCGGGGCCGTGACGGAACCGCTCCGTCATGAGCACAGCGCAACCGACGCTGGTGACAGAGCGGTTCCGTCACCAGCATGCGCCCGTCGCTCGTCCGCCCTCCCCCTTTAGCACTGCGGCGGAATAGCCGCCGCAGTGAAGGGGTTAAAAACGATTTTGCCACCATTCACTAAGGGGAAGGGGTCCCTTGCAAATGGGTTACCACCAACTTCATGCGACAGTTTTGCGACCGCATTCACGGTCACAAAACATTCATACATACTGCTGTGATTCAGTATTTGCAAGGGACGCCCTAAACACGCCCCTTCCAAATACTGGTTCGCAAACAAAGGTTACTGAATCGCAAAAAAGAGTTTGATACAAAGGAAAAACCTTTTGTGCGTTTGCAAACGGCCCGATTCTGCGAATCAGCCTGTTTGCAAACACAAAATAGGTTCATACATGTGGCCCATTGTGTGGATGTATATTGAGTAATGTGGCATAACTACATTTTGTTATTCATCACCCTTCTAAACATTGCTTTTAATTTCTTTTAAGTGCAACATCATTAGTTTATCGGTTATGAGTACATTCATCATAAAAATTTATATTTTCCACATACTGTTTATTACTCAAAATTTGCACGTGTGAAAAACTTTATTGGCAGCAAGGACATCTACACGCTCATTGATACTCATTACTCGATTCACAATCAACAATCAATCATAAAACGCGTTTTCTGCCTGTTATATCAATGGCGCAATCCATATGCTCTTTTTTGCAGACTCATGCATCAAGGACCCATAAATTGCTAGTGCGTAAGTCACTGGTGGCAGTGGGCAAGCACCATGTATCATCAATGCATATATTCAAGCATTCCCTCTCGTGTGTCAACGAGTGGATCCAACACATACTCTGCCTGTTCATGAATTAGGGGGTCCGCAACACTCGGGGGCTGAACAGCAAGCTCCTACCTTGCTTGCAGCGCTGAGGGACATCGCGCCAACATTCACCCACTCTCCCCTGCCGCCGCACTTGCATCCGCGGTTGCTGAGAGGGGGGAGCGGCCACAGGAGAAGACTACATCTCCCAGCGTCCCCTGCCTGGACGCCGGGTCGCCGCCTGCAGCATCATTTGACAGCGCCTGGAGGCGCATAAAGACCACACACTCCTCCCGCGTCGCGGGACGCCCGGGGCAGGAAGAGGCAGGGCAGGGCCTGTCACCCTGTCCAGAACAATGGGGAAACGCAAACTCGTCTCCTTTCTTACCTCTGCGGTGGGGGCTTTGACCAACGAAATTGCAAATGCGGAGAAAGAACTGGGACTTGTACAGACTGGTGTGTCTGCTACAGATCTTCCGGCTGATCCCCATTTTCACCCTCAGCATCAGACAGACTCGGCTCGTTCCATCCCACTTGAACCTAATATAATTCTGGCGGCCCCCCCTTCCACTCGTATGGCTAACCAGCCACCACCCCAAGCTAAGGGCAATGCTGTAGTCCAGGAGCCACAGCACTCCCCCACGTCAAACAGCACAAAAGCCAGTAACATAACACCCTGTCACCAGCCCACACCCAACGTAGTCTTAACAGCCCCACAGGGATTCCACGCTAATTTGGCAGACGTTGTTGAAGAACTGTTTGAATCCCGGCTGGAACCACTATTGGTAAACATCGCTAAAGACATAGTGGATACCTTGAAATTATGCGTAGAAAATATTTTGCATAAATGTGAACGTATTGACACCTGCCTCAAAAACTTGGAGCTGCATACTCAGGGGAAGCGGTCCCTGGAAAAATCTGATTTGAATGGTAGCCATGAGGTGATTATGGCCTCACCAGGGCAGGCAAATAGACCAGGTCCCATAACATGCACAAATCCGCCCATAGGTACTAAAATACCTCTAGGGGAGGCACAGAAGACTATAGTCACGGGGGGCATGCCTGAGCACAGGGTAGCTAACCCATTAGTAAAGGAGCAAAGAAATAATGGGTTACACGCAGGACGGAATTACATAGTGGATCTCCCCCCAGTAGCAGCACCCCTTGTTGTCATCCTAACAGGGATCCCACGCTTAAATGGCAATCAGAGGGAATCAGAACAGGATCTATTAAACAGAACCAGAAGATGGTGCACACAATTTAGCAGTGAGAGTGCAGATGTGGGAAAAAATATTATAGCTGCAAGAAGGGTGGACTGGGTGGGGCGAAGGGAGAAATGTATTTCCGGTGACTGTGTGATAGTCAATTTTAACAATCCCAACATGGCCAACACACTACTCTGGGACGGATCCGCTCTAGATGGTGCAGGTATTAGACCCCTGCCACTGGGCTATTTTTATCCACCTCCATCTCATCCACACCCTAACTTAAGATCCCGGCACATCCAACCACCATCAGGTTTCTTGGGAAGGGCAGGGACGGGGGAAGTGAGACACTATTCCTATCAAGCACACCAGGCTCGCCTATGGGCGGGGGTAAGGATTGTTACACCGGAACGCATTGTCTCCGATAACCTAGTTGATACCCAGGCGGACCCTATTGTGCTGAGTAATAGGTTCTCACCCCTCGCAGATCCTTCTAACTTGGATCTAGTGGATTGACAACTACCCAATGTCCTGTCCGTACACGAGAACCCCCCTGTACCCAATTTAGGCCATAAATCATCGGTACTCAGCTGGAATATAGCGGGGCTAAGGAGGAAAGTTGGGGATGATAGATGGGTACATTTTGTAACACAGTATGACATCATGTGTTTTCAGGAGACATGGGATACAAATGGTAATTTTTATTTAAATGGGTATCGTAGTTTCTCAGTCAAAGCAACTGCTGGGAGGGGAGGGAGACCCAAAGGTGGCCTGTATACAATTATCGCTATAAAATTGGCAGGTTCTATGAAGAAAATTGACTCACCAGCGGATAGCTTCTTATGTGTGGAATGGGTTAGGCCAAACCTCCCAATAATTCTAATTGTAAACTTTTATAATGCGCCATATAAGGTTCCAGGTAACACACACCTGAGTTCCTTATCCTCTTTTCTATGTCACTATAAATTACATCAAACAGCTACATTCGAAATCCTGCTTATGGGAGATTTTAACACACACCCCTGCGGATGGGATTGTTTTTCTAAACAACAAATGGCACCCCCGGGTGCAACCAGTCCCCACTTTGAACATACAGCGCAGGGAATGGAGTTGGAAGAACTACTTGCCGACATAAACCTGTTTGAACTAGCGGGCCCGAGGGGGAAAATAGGGCACCGACGTTCACAGGCAGAGATGCAAATACTGTCATCGATTATATTTTTATTTCAGCGGGCCTTGTAGAGGCGGTATCCGCCCCTGAAGTTAAGGTGACAGCTTTTAGTGACCACAATCCTCTGACCCTGACCCTGAACTCGGGGAGTAAAACCGCAACCCAGGTTGAGCGTCTGGGCGGCGGTAGTGATTCCATTGTTCCAAAGGATCGGGGGAGAAGATTATACTGGTCCAAAGTGGTCCCGTACACATTTTTTCAGCATCTCAATGCAAATGTACAGGCAGATCTTTCAACATGTTCAGACAGTACGGCAGTTGACACCGAAATTATTAAATCTTTTTCTAACATTTGTACACAGGTATGCCATGACCTAACCCTAAAGAATAAGCGACCTGAAACTGACCGCCCTAGGTGGTTTGATAGGGAATGCTCAAAGGCACACAAGGGGCTCATGGAGGCCCTTAAACAGCAGCCGAGAAATCGGGAGAAGGTGACCCAGTGCAGAAAGCTGTATAGATTGACCATCAGTAACCGGAAAAAGTCTATAAAAACTAGGCTTGGGACAATCTCATATCAATTAACATCCTAAGAGATAGTTCCAAATTTTGGGCTGTGATCAATCACCCCTATTTTGCTGAGGAGGAAAACTCCATCATGGACTGTGTAATCCCAGAGGAAGATTGGGTTGTCCACTTCAGCAAGATATATAACAGCGAAGAGCCACTAGCCCCAGATAGTCTCTATCAGCCCACGGCCCCTGCTGTCCCCCTGCAGTTTAGCGAGCATGAGGTTAGCCGGGCCATTCTGGAGATGACAAAATTTAAGGCCCCGGGCCCAGACGGGGTCCCCGCAGATCTTTATAGGTCACCCTTGTTCACGTGGGCAAGAATACTTACTAACGTTTTTAATTCCTCTATAACAGCTGGGTTCCCTAAATCTTGGTCCTCCTCAACCATTATTCCCATCTACAAGAAAGGTCCCCATTCAGACCCGGCCTGTTACAGGCCAATATCACTTATTGACTCAGCCGTTAAAATTCTAGGCAGAGTCATACTACAGAGACTGGGGGATTTTATCAAGGAGAAGGGAGTCCTTTCAGATTTGCAGTATGGGTTTAGGGCTAGAAGAGGAACCATGGACCAGTGCTTGAATCTACTCATGCTGGTTGGCAAATACACTAAGGCCAAGGAGGGTAATCTATATATGGCATTTATGGACCTCTCCTCGGCATTCGACTTGGTCAATCGAACCAAGTTATGGCCCATGCTTGTTAGCCTGGGCATTGATCCATCACTGGTAAACTTTCTAGCGGCACTCCATTCAGACCTGACAGCCTCCATCAGGACTGATCGGGAGGGCAACTGTACCCGGCCATTTCGCTCCAAAAGGGGTGTTAGACAGGGCTGTATATTGGCCCCCCTCCTTTTCACTCTCTATATTAATTCATTAGGTAGAGAGCTGGAGCAATCAACACCCGATATTCCTCGTGTAGGGGATTCCCTGGTGCCCACATTACTTTACGCGGATGACGCGGTGCTCCTAGCCCGAACAGGGATCGGGCTACAGAAACTCCGTGATGCTTTTGGAGAGTTCATGGGCTCACTTGATCTGGTGATCAATAACAAAAAACCCATATTATGGTGGCAGGGAGGCGCCGGAAAACACAAAAGGTGAAGACGTTTACCTGCACTGGCGAGGGGGTGACTAGGGTACCAGTTTTTACCTACTTGGGTGTTATTTTTGAAGAGGGGGGGTCTTGGACGGCCCAACTAAATGCCAAAAGTCTAGCAGTCAAGAGATCAACCTCAGCTTTATTGAGCTTTGCAAGGAGATTGGGCTCTCGCCCAATGGATGCCCTTTTGAAAGTGTATAAAACAAAATGTCTGTCCATAGCCAAATATGGTGCTCCCTTGTGGGGTTTTTCGCCACAAGGGAAAATACAAATCGCAGAAAATACTTTCCTTAGAACACTGCTTGGAGTTCCACAATCAACACCAGTTTTTTCCATGCACACTGAATTAGGCATAGTCTATGTCACTGATGAGTTACAACTGGCCCCCCTAGTTTATTGGGCAAAAACCTGGCTAAACAACGAGATCCCCTTGAACCATTGTATCCTCAAGGATTGTTTGGCGCTAGACAAAGTGTCAAAAATTCCCTGGCTAGCATATATTAAGAACACGGTGAATAAAATGGGCAGGCCAGATCTCTACAAACACCCGACCAACATAGTTAAAGGGGACATAAAATGGATCAAGGAAAACTTCCTGCTAAGGGCGTACCAGGCTAGGGAGGAGGAGGAACTAACTAAGCCAAAAGCTAGAGCAAACTTTCTGCTCTTAACCACTCCTTCTCTAGAACCCTACCTAAAAATTGTAAGCAAACCATTTCACCTCCTCATTAGATTCAGGTTCAACATTATCCAATACTCCCTGGGGGATTTCCCAGTGTGGGGGGTACCTGATTCATCAAGTCCTTGCAGTTGTGACCATTTTTCAGAGCAGACCCTGATGCATTTTGTCATGTTCTGTGAGCACTTCAAGGAGGGTAGAAGGCAGTTCTTAATTCCTATCCTGAGAGAAGCGGGCTTCCTACAAGTACGCCCAGCCTTGTTGTATTTACAACTATTAGGAACTACAAAAGTAATTTTCGGGGTTGCTAGCTTCCTGGTAGCTGCTATGCGTATCAAGACCAGGAAGCTATCCCCGATTATTCAGGTGGAGTGATTAAAGACACCGTGCTTGTTTTTACTGTTTTTTAACCATTTTTAGCATGCCCATTTTTAACAATTATTGAATGTATTTTTATTATTACGATGTTGTATGTTTTTTAAACCGATGAAATGTGACATTTTATTGTATTGATTCTGCTTTTATGATTTTAACAATCGAATAAAGCTTGTTTTGACTGACTGACTGAATTAGTGGCAGGATATTCACCATATAGACAAACACAATCATCAGCAGATGCTTAAAATAGATGGGCCCGATTCACAAAAGTAATGTGAGTGCAAGGTAAGTGTTTTTTTTTTTTTTTGCTTTAATTTGACCTACCCCGTCATCTATTGACTTCCCCATCTTCCACCCCGCCCCGCTTCCACCACCCCACTGCTCTTACCTGTGTCATAACCCATAGTCTCCCATTGATTCTCTGAAATGTTCCCTTTTCCTTCCTACATAGAGGTCGCCACTCCCTTACCCAGCTATGACAAGGCCCCTCATAAATCCCCTTAACCTTTTGAATGCTATGGGGATTTTTCCCCTGTGCTGGAAAATCATGATTACCATTATTCATGACGAGCTGGGCTCGTCATGAGCGTAGCAGGAGGCTACTGCATGACGAGCCCAGCTCGTCATGAGCGTCGAAGGGGTTAATGATGTGGAGCCTGTACTCTAGCCACCGGCTTCAGGTGTATACAGTGCATGTGAATGCGTGCTCTGTATTGGCGATTCCTCAAACATTCTCCTTGGGTTTGGAATAATGCTTAGTAACTCTATTGCTCTGAGGGACAATGGCATGCGCCACGTCATCTAGCCATCTCATTGCACATTGCAGCTGGGCCACAACCCCATCTTCATCCATAGGTCCACAGTGCTGTTCTGTGTCAATATGATCACCAGATCATTAACGACCATATAATGTCGATATTTCAGGGTAGCACTTTCGGTATTCTGAGTGGTAAACAGTGCTAAATTTGAGCCGGTGGTTTCCGGTGCTCAGCATCGGCACTTAATTTGCTAACACCAGCACTTATGACAGTCTGCCACATGGTGGCGCTGTTTTTTTTTTTTTAGAGATGAAGGTTTGTTCATTCAAAGTACATTAAAAAACAACTAATACCTCTCACCCAAGCCATTCTTATAGCTTTGGGGGCCTGGAACAGTCCAAAGTGTCACACTTGTAGGAGTGTGATGGCTAGTACGTGTGTTTTTAATGTCATTGGCAGCACTGTCAGGGGCAATGGGTGATGCAAGCTGCAGTAGCCTCCTGACAAGGGCCCGGGCACTTATTTTTGTACAAATTAAGCACTGGAACAAACAAAGCAACACAACTATTATCAAGAGGGCTATTTTACGTGCTGTGGCAATTGAGAGGGTTTTCTAGAAATTGGCATAATTTCCAAGTGCTACTAAGATCCCTTTTATGTTCCCCTCCAATACATGGAAAACTAAATATGAATCCAATTGTCATCCTTCTGTTCCTATTCTCTGTGCAATGATGCCTCTGCGGCATGCAGACTGGCACCACTGTCTTGAATTAAACATTAATGCTGGAACCCTCATTGACCAAGGTCCCTTAATTAGGGGTGGGCAGAAGTTGTAGAGTTTCACTCCATGGAATTCAACGAAACTACATGAAAAGTCTCGGAGATTCCACGGAGTTCCGCAAACGGGTGGAAATCGGCACCTCTTGCTTATTTTTAATGCTGGGAGCGTGCTCCGTGCTGCAAAATCAGCACTAACGGCGCCATACACCGTGCCAAAGGGTGTGAGAAGTTGGCCTGGTATATGATGTTCACTATTCTAGTGAGCACCTTGCACCAGTCCAAACAACCCTTATGGTGATGGTTGTAAAGTCAACCTTATAGACCAGCTATCCTAGTGGTAGCATGGACAAAGCAGTCTTAGGCTAAACTCAAGCGGGCATGTGAAGCCAGCTGTTTTACCATATATAACCCCTTTAATACCAAGTAAAAGGACACCACACAGGTTATATATAAAATATATATGTATTTATTACTTAACACAATCCTCTGAACTCTTTATAAGGTCAGAGGCATAAGCACATAACAAGATACTCAATTATCATACAATAAGTCGCACAAAATACAGTGGAGCCCTAGGAGCACGTAAAACCATATACTAAAATAGTGGTATAAGGACCACGTCACAAACAAAGGATAGGCCTAGGGGCAAGGGAATCGTTGGGGCTACGCTGTACTACCAAGAGTTAGGAAGCAGGAGACCCAGTCTTCGGTGCAGGTGATGCTCGGGGCTCGAGCTTCTCAATCCCCAATGCACAACTTCGAGGGTGCCTCAGAAGTTGCACGGAAAGTAATTCACTGGCTTTCCAAGATGTCCGGTCCCACGTCTCTCGTCTCCTCCACGGGTCTCAGCTTTGCTGTGGCTGTGGATCGGGCTGAAGGAAGTCTGGAAATCTGGTCTTGTCAGGCTCTGTGCTCGGGCTCCGACGGGAGCGTCGACAAAGCAAACCGTTGATCGCTTGATGGTGCCTGCTTACACAGGGTGGTCACTCCTACTACTGATTCTTGTGCAGGCACAGCACCAGCATGCACTGATACGTGTGCAGTCACTACACTAATGTGCACTGATACTTGTGCAGGCACCGCACCAACATGCACTGATACTTGTGCAGGCATAGCACCAGCAAGAGGTGATACTTGTGCAGGCACAGCACCAGCATTCACTGATACTTGTGCAGGCACAGCACCAGCCGCCTGCACTAATACGTGCGCAGGCAATGCACCAGCATGCACTGATACTTTAGGAACAGCACCAACATACACTGATACTTGGGCAGGGAAAGCACTAGCATGCACTGACAATTGTGGAGGAACAGCAGAAGCATGCAGGTATACTTGTGCAGACACAGCACCAGCAAGAAGAAATACTTGTGCAGGCACAGCACCAGCATGCAGTGATACTTGTGCAGGCACAGCAACAGCATGCCCTGATAGTTGTGCAGGCACAGCACCAGCATGCACTGATACCTATGCAGGTAGAGCACTCGCATGCACCGATACTAGTGCAAGCACAGCACCAGCATACACAGATACTAGTGCAGGCACAGCACCAGTATGCAGTGATACGTGTGCAGGCACAGCACCAATATCTACTGATTCTTGTGCAGGCACAGCACCAGAATACACTGATTCATGTGCACTCACAGCACCAATATGCACTGATACTTGTGCAGGCACCGCACCAGCATGCACTGATACTTGTACAAGCATAGCACCGGCTTGCACTGATACTTGTGCAGGCATAGCACAAGCAAGAGGTGATACTTGTACAGGCAGAGCAGCAGCATTCACTGATACTTGTTCCGGCACAGCACCAGCCACCTGCACTAATACTTGTGCAGGCAATGCACCAGCATGCACTGATACTTTAGGAACAGCACAAAAATGCACTGATACTAGGGCCACCAAAGCACTAGCAAGCACTGACAATTGTAGAGCAACAGCACCAGCATGCACTGATACTTGTGAACGCAAAGCACTAGCATGCACTGATACTTGGGCAGGCAAAGCACTAGCATGCACTAACAATTGTGGAGGAACAGCACCAGCATGCAGGTATACATGTGCAGGCACAGCCCCAGCAAGAAGAGATATTTGTGCAGGCACAGCACCATCATGCAGTGATACTTGTGCTGGCAGTGCACCAGTGTGCAATGATGCATGTGCAGACACAGCAGCAGCCTGCAGTGATTCTTCTGGAGGTACAGGACATGCATACACTGATATGTGTGCAGGCACAGGGCCAGCATGCAGTGATACTTGTGCAGACACAGCACCAATGTCTACTGATTCTTGTGCTGGCACAGCACCAGCATGCAGTAATACTTGTCCAGGCACAGAACCACCATTCACTGATATTTGTGCAGGCACAGCACCAGCATGCACTGATACTTTTGCTAGCACCGCACCAGCATGCATTGATACGTGTGCAGGCACAGCACCAGCGTGCAGTGATACTTGTGCAGGCAGAGCACTAGCATGCAGTGATACTTGTGATGGCTCAGCACCAGCATGCACTGATACTTGTGCCGGCACAGCACCTACATGCACTGATACTAGTGCAGGCACAGCACCAGTATGTAGTGATACATGTGCATGCACAGCACCAATATCTACTGATTCTTGTGCAGGCACAGCACCAGCATGCACTGATACTTGTGCAGGCATAGCACCAGCAAGAGGTGATACTTGTGCAGGCACATCACCAGCATTCACTGATACTTGTGCAGGCACAGCACCAGCCGCCTGCACTAATACGTGCGCAGGCAATGCACCAGCATGCACTGATACTTTAGGAACAGCACCAACTTGCACTGAAACTTGGGCAGGCAAAGCACTAGCATGCACTGACAAATGTGGAGGAACAGCACCAGCATGCAGGTATACTTGTGCAGACACAGCACCCGCAAGAAGAAATACTTGTGCAGGCACAGCACCAGCATGCAGTGATACTAGTGCAAGCACAGCAACAGCATGCACTGATACTTGTGCAGGCATAGCACCAGAATGCAGTGATACTTGTGCAGACACAGCACCAGAATGCAGTGATACTTGTGCAGGCACAGCACCAGGATGCAGTGATACTTGTGCAAGCGCAGTACCAGCATGCACTGATACTTGTAAATGCACTGCTCCAGCATGCAATGATACCTGTGCAGGCACAGCACTGGCATGCAGTGATACCTGTGCAGGCTCAGCACCGGCATGCAGTGATCGTGTGCAGGCACCGCACCAGCATGCAGTGATACATGTACAGGCACAGCACCGACATGCAGTGATACTTGTGCAGGCACAGCACCAGCATGGAGAGATACTTGTGGAATAACAGCACCAGAATGGAGGGATGCTTGTGCAAGCACAGCACCAGCATACAGTGATACTTGTGCAAGCGCAGCACCAGAATGCAGTGATACATGTGCAGGCACAGCACCAGCATGCAGTGATACATATGCAGGCACAGCACCAGCATGCAATGATGCTTGTGCAGGCACAGAACCAGCCTGCAGTGTTACGTGTGCAGGCACAGCACCAGCATGCAGTGTTATGTGTGCAGGCACTGCACCAGCATGCAGTGTTACGTGTGCAGGCACAGCACCAGCATGCACTGATACTTGTACAGGCACAGCACCAGCATGCACTGATACTTGTGGAATAACAGCACCGGCATGCAGTGAATGTCAATGACAGTATTCCCTGCCTAACAGAGGGCATCAACAGCTTTCCTCACCTGGACCTGATTGTGCGGAGCAGGAAGGCACACTCACACCCGCAGACTCTGAAAGTGACGCAGGGAGTGAATTGAATCACCTGCCAGAGGCCCCCCGGGACTCCTCCATGCCTGCTTAGCGTTAATGAATGGATTGTCAGGCTGGAGCGTCTCGGAGAGGGCGATGTTAAAACAACATAATTAATCAGACACTCGGGAAGCGCGCGCGTATTAATAATGCTAATGTCTGCAGACTGCACTCCGCTGGCTGCAGCGGGCTGATAGGCCTCATTACAGGGCCTTCTCTGAAGCAGCCGAGATGGGGACCCTCAGAGCTAATGGCCAAGCACACATTAAATATGAATCATCCCCAAAAATAATGATTGCACAAGGAATATATGCAGTGACGCCCAGGGCACAAGTCCTAAAAAAAGAAGTGGGGGGACGCTGACGTCACGACAGGAAGTGACGTCACGAAAGGTGGCTTGCACCATCAGACTCATTGCCTCCCCTCAGTCACCCCTTAGATGTGATTGCATCAGAGAAGCCAGCGCGTGAGCAGCATTCTGAATGAGCTCCGAACTCGCCCCAGAGAGGCCAAAGAGTGAAGGTGTGGCTCCATTTGTTCCAGGAATCGAGCTCCCGGTAAAATAAGTGGGGGGACGCTGTCCACCCGCATGGTACACTGACTCGAGCCCTGGTGACGTCACAGGAAGGCACCTGCAGCCTCCCTTAAGATGTCTACGCACAACATTCAACATGTAGAGTCGTAGCTTCAATGGGGTGTTGTGGTGTTACACCCAGTTGCAACAGCAACCAGCCCTGGCAGATTGCTGCTCGTCTGTCCCCCGGTGGAGGTTTGGGAGGGGTTTGTGGGGTGCTAATAAGAAGAACCGCTCCCGCTTTTGTTACAGAGGGCTGATATTGCACCACTGCTGCAAAACAGAAGACAAAACTGAGGACATCAAGATGGCTAAGGGCTGAGGAGCTCCGGCCGGGAGCTCTCGGACTTGGGATCGTCTTTTTTCGTGATTTATCTCAGAGAGAGGCCCTTCTGGTCTCCACCACCCCTGGGGATCGGTAGACTGCAACTCCAAGATTCTCTGCCTCTGCCTAGCTACCGTCTCCGACTGTGTCTTGACGGTGAACAACCCCATTACAGAGCCGATGGCTGTTTGCTTCTTCCCGTCCCTCTGTTAAGTGCACTGTCTTGGGTGCTTGAATTTTCTCTGGAGTTTCTGGGAACAACTTCGAATCAGAGCATCGGGCTCTCGTTCCTGATTGAGCTCTGCTCGTTTTGAGTGCTTTCATCGCCCGATTGGACGTGCTAAAGAGGCTTGATTGCCGTCCGTAATCCCTCCGATCGGAGAAATGTGGGCAAAAAATGGCTGATGAATGACCAACATTGACTGCGGTGAGAGAAATGGGCAACCCAAACTACCCTTGAGGGCTCTGGCAAAGTAAGATGGATGGGTAAATATTGACTGCGGCATTACCAATGAAGCTGCTGTGATCCTGATTGCCATTACGTGTGCCGTTGCTCGAGGACCAATGCGACCTCCCTTTTCTTCGCAAAGGTACAATGTTTTCACTGCTGATATACATAACGATCTTGACATTCCAGTGATCATTGTTTAACCCCTTCGCTGCGGCCGCGATTTTTCCGCTGTGCGGCAAACAAATGAACAGGGCGGGGCCGTGACGAACCCCAGCCGTCATCCGGACACGCCCACCGCGGGGCATGACGGCTGGGGTTCGTAACCAGCATGGGAGGGGTTAAAGCAGCCTGACCTTAAGATGGCGACCATACAAGAAGTTCGGGGAGCGCTTCACCATCCCCTGCTGGGCTGTGCAATGGAATCTTATAACCTGAACAAGTATTTCTGATAGAATGACTGTTATTTATAGGGAGTGAACTATTGCTAAGCCAATCTCTCCAACACCGCGCTTTCTCATAAGTGCTGAGCTTGTCCTTAAGATGGTGCCTGTGTTTTAAAACCTGGAGTATTTCATAAATGATATAATCCTCTGTAACTGTTTCACGACTGTCACTAACTATTGCGGATGCGATAACTGCTGATACTATGGTGCACTTCATTGTAATGACTGATCTCTTCTCCAAGGTGATCATTATGGGAGTAGTGCCTGTCCCTAAAATGGCTGTCGGTGACTCTTATCCTAGAACTTTCAATCAGGGTTATGGCCGTCTGACAAAGCTGTAATTTTTATATTGGGTGATTCACTTCCTTATTACTTCGAGCTGGGAGACTCTTTCTTCAACACTACCAGTTTCTAATTAGTCTAGCCTGCAAAGTTTTACCATATCCCTGAAATGGGAACCGTAGTCTGCATACACCTCGCGCCGAGTGAGCTTCGACCAGCTGAGGAGAGATGAATACCGGAAAGCTGGAGATTGAGGCAGGCTGCGTTCCCTAATTCCACTGGGACTGGTGCGGCTCATGGATCTATGATGATGCCCTCTGGCAGAAACCTTATATGTTTTAATGACCGCGGTGCCTGAGCAACATGGCCGATGCCCGGTGGAGCTGTTTTGGCATGTTGCCTATCTGACACCTCAATTGTTTTATCTTCTTCGTTTTCTTTAAACTGCCTAGCAGCTTGCATTATTGATACATCCTTTTCTCTTTTATCTCTTTTAGCTTGTTTAATTTCTCGTTGTCTGGCTTCTTTACCCCAAAGGCGAAAGGAGGCAAACATTGCCGGCCGGGCTTTCTTCCTAAATAATTTAGGGGCATATTATCAAGGGGGTTTTTCTCCACTTTTTTGGCTTTAAAAGCCAAGAAAGCGGAGATAAAATTATCTCCCTATTACCTAGCTGTCGCTAACACCAGTTAGCGACAGCTAGTAGGAGATAGCGGCCATCTTGGGCCCCACTTTGCATGTCAGTGATATTTATCAATAATGACATGCAAAGTGGGCGTGCCAAGATGTTAGCGACTGGAAACAGTCGCTAACATCGCTATCTCCTATTACCAACTTTTGGAGATATTCGCGCTAAGCGCGAATATCTCCAAAAGCTAACACCTGCCCTGAGCAGTTCTTAGCCATGTTATCCAATGGGAGGTGGATAACATGGCTAAGAGCATTAGCTCAGTAATGCATGAATATTGCTGACTTTTCAGCGATATTCATGCATTGCGGCCATTTTTTATCGCATTTGCGATAAACCTTGGTAATACCAAGGTTTATCTGCGATAAAAATCGCCGCAGCTCAGCGGTAAAATGTTGTCTCTAACCAAGCAATAGCGATAATTATCGCTATTGCTTGGTAATATGCCCCTAAGTTTCCACATTGTCTAAAATCTCTGTATCAAAGCTACCATGTTGGGGCCATCGTAAGACACCATCTTTTCTAGTGTAGCGAACCGATACTTCATTAAGAGTAATGGGGCCCACGCCGTCTTTAGAATAGAGCTCATAAGTCGGAGTTCCAACTGGAGGTATCGGACATGAATCCTCCAATCTGGAATCCCTGTTACAACCACAACAGAATATCCTCCTAATTTTGCTAAGACTAGGCATCTTCGCTCACTAATCTAGCTTCAAACTTCAAGGGATTATCTACAACGATAGTCTCGCAAATATACGAGTCCCTCGGCTTTGGAAATTGCAATTTTCAAATCAAAACTAAGGACCAAACAAACTAAGAACCAAAGAACCAAAAACTAAGGACTGGGAGCGACCCACGTATACTTAACTGAGGTATCAGTCACGCCACCAGAAGACCCGTCTATCGTCTCGCCGTACAAAGCATCACAAATGGGTCCAAGACAGGGCGACAGTCAGGGCAGCAGTCCTTCGTAGCTGTCAGGAAAGCGGGAAGCCTCGCAGCAAAGACCTTCAGTCCACATTCGACATGCCGGGGTCGATGAAGTGGTGGCCGTCCTCCAGAATTTCCTCACGAAGCTCCTCATGATCTTCAGGCTTGGACCGGTACCGCTGAAGTCGCCCCACGTTGGAAGCGCCAACTGAAGCACCGGGTTTTAGAACCCAGCGGCGCCAGGGGCACGCCCAAATTCTTCGGGGGGGGTACCTGGCTTAGAATACAGAGACACGGGATACTTCTGAGTGGCGTCAAAGATCAAATTTATTGGCTGCAGCCAGTACCAGAAGTCCTAGAAATCATCACAGTATGAGTTCTCAGGAGACTGCTCAACTTTACAAAGCAAGTCATCCCTTTTTATGCCAAACATTATGCTTCAGGCAAACATTCCTTGTTTACAGTTTAACCAATCACATGTTTCCACAATGAAAGTATTGCATGGCGACAAACCCATTTTTTTTTTCACAACTGTGTTTATTAAATGTTTAGGCATATCATATGTACAGTTCTCCATAGTCAGGAGGACACTGTCAGTGGTCAACATACAACAGAATGCATGAACAGCCTAAACGCTCAACTGGCCCCCCTCCCCCACCCCTTCCCCCGCCAACAACCCCAAAATCCCCCACTACCCACCCCTTATCCCACCCTAGCCCGGTGCACGTGATCACCATCAGCTGCAGTATACAGTTAAAGCAAAATAGGCGTCCTGTAACCTCCTAGGCCCCGAGGTCACTACCGGTAGGCTATCCATCATCCAGGTCAATGGGGGGCTCCAAGGTCAACTCCCTGTAGTCCGCCCACCGCTTCCAGATCTTGTAATGTTTCCGGGGGCAGCCCCTGGCCTCAAACACTGGCAATTCCAACCCCATAAGAAAATCCAAGCCCGCCCTCCAGGCGCTAAGTGGGGGGGCGCGGTCGCTCTTCCATGCCCTTGCCAAATCCCGCTTGGCCACCACTAGGCCCAGCAGAAGGAGGTGACGCTTGTAGATGTTACCACCCACTTGTTCCAGGATATGCAGAAGACCCAATCTGGGCGTACGAGGAAGGTCCCACCCCAGCACCTCTGACAAGCAATTCCATACTCCATTCCAGAACCGGGTCAGACCCAAACACTACCACACAGTATGCAACAGTGTACCTCTCTCAGTCCCACAGCGCAGGCATTCTGGGGTAGCCATGAGGCCAGCCCTCCACAGTCTCTCTCTGGTGTAATAGGCCCTATGCAGGTATTTGAACTGTATAAACCGGAGTCTCACAGCTATTGCAGCCCCACGGGGGGACTCCAGGGCCTCCCTCCAGTCATCCTCATCCAAAGGACCGATATCCGTCTCCCAGGAGGCCTTCAACGACAGGAGGGAAGAGGAGCAATGAGTGACGAGCGTTTGGTAAATTTTGGAGACTTTTTTATCTCCCAGATCTCCCATGAAAAGCTTAGCTTCCACGGGGCTAAACTCAGGAAGTCGGTCCAGCCCCACCAGACTCGGTGCAAGAGCATGACGAAGCTGTAGATATTTAAAAAATTGGGTCTTGGGCATGTCAAATTCGGTGCTGAGGGCTTGAAAGGATTTGAGGGTAGTCCCAGTAAGAACATGGCCAAGTGACGAGATCCCAATGGAGTCCCAGCCACCAAACCCCGGCAGCGAGGCTAGTGCGGGGAGCTGTCCATTGTTCCAAAGTGGAGTTTCCGCCGTCAGCCGACCCCACCAGCCCATGCGGCGCAGCACCTGTCTCCAGATCGCGAAGACCACCTGAGTGACCTGCGGTAGTCTCTTCCGCCGTCCGGCCGAGTACAACAGTGTATGAAGCGTGGCGTCCCCCATCAGAAGGTGTTCCAGGGCGTATGCCGGGTCGCTGTGTCCGCCGTACCACCACTCGTTCAGAACCAACAAATGGGAGGCCTGATAGTAGGACAGAATGTCCGATGTAGCGAGACCCCCACAGTACGTGGACAAGAAACAAGTCCGCAGCGCCACTCTGGAAGCACCCCCCGCCCACAGAAAGCGACCCAGCACTGAATTTACTCGACGGAACCATTGCGGGTCGATCCTGTGTGGATGGTTCTGTAGTTGGTACAGGAGTCTGGGAAGGGCGACCATTTTGAAGATTGCGGACCTGCCATAGATATTGAGAGGCATGCAAGACCAAGTTTTGACGTCCGATTGGACTTTGTCCCATATCGGCTGCACGTTGCGCTCCCATGCAATTGTAGCAGACTCAGACAGGAAAACTCCCAGATATTTTAGACCACCGACCGCCACCTGTAGAGCCGAGGCCCAAGAGAAAGCCTCGGACTGTCCGCCCAGCACCCACAGAGTCGATTTGCGCGGGTTGAGGAAGAGTCCCGAAACATCTCCAAAAATACGCATTATTTCCAAGATTCGAGGGCCAGAGCGATCAAGGTCGGTCATAAAGAAGAGGACATCATCCGCGTACAGTGCGATCCTGTCTGAGAGTCCCGCTCCCCACACGAAGCCACGAAGCTGTGCATCAATGCGCACCCACGCAGCCAGCGGTTCCATGACCAATGCAAAGAGGTAAGGGGATAGGGGGCATCCCTGTCGGGTCCCCCTAGCAACCGGGAACCTCTCCCATATAGCTCCTGAAATACGCACCGAGGCGGTGATGTCTGTGTATAACAGCCTGACATACGAGACAAAAACCGGACCCAGGTTGAGGCGCGGCAAAAGGGCGAAGAGGTAAGTCCAGCTGACCGAGTCGAACGCCCTGTCAATGTCTGCCAGCAGTAGCGCCGCCTGTTCTCCAGTCGCTCCCACAGCGTCTACCGCCACCTGCGCGCGTCTGATATTGTGTCGTCGCCCTACCCGGCATAAAGCCCGCTTGATCCGGGTGGACCAAGTCCGCTACATACGGGAGGAGGCGGTTCGCCAACGCTTTGGCCAATAATTTGGCTTCAAAGTTGATTAGAGATATGGGGCGATACGACTCGTGTCGGTCGGGAGGCCTGCCCGGCTTCTGGAAGACTACAATTTCAGCCTGACGCCAGTCCGCCGGTAAGCTACCACGTTCCCACGCTGCCTCCAACGCCCGCCTATAGTGCGGTCCCAGCTGCAGGTGGAATTTCTTGTAGAATTCACTGGGAAATCCGCTCGGTCCGGGCGCCTTACCAGTGTTGAGTTGTCCCAACGCATCACCCAGTTCCTCCGCCGTCAAGGGAAGGTCCAGGGCTGTCCTGGCTTCATCTGATATCGCACGGGGGGGAAGGTCAGTGATGAACTTGTCAATCGCCTCCGGCGGGAGACTGTCCCGAGGGGCATATTGCTCCGCATAGTAGCCAGCAAAGCTCGCCGCTAGGGTAGCAGGGTCCGTTATGGCAGTCCCCTCTCCGTCCGTAAGGCCCGGTAGAGTAATCGGCTGCAGAGTTTGTTGACACAGCCTATGGAGCATGGTGCAGGACTTGTCGCCCCACTGGTAAACCCTGCTCCGTGTGGCTAGCCAGGCTTGAAGAGCCTCGTCCATTAAGACCGAGGCGTAGGATTGCTGCCCCTGCAGGAGCAGTCTTAGCGCCACACCGTCACCGTCCCCCCGACACCGACTCTCCAACACCCCCACTCTAGCCGCAGCCGCAACTGTGGCCTCTCGGCGACTTCGACGGGCAGCAGCACACCAAGCAATGTCAACGCCCCTCAATGTGGGCTTCATGGCCTCCCAGACCGTCACTCCATCAACCCCTTCCGCCAGGTTCTCCTGCCAGTAGTGGGCAATCGCTCCACGCATGTGGTTCGTATAATCTGCCTGCTGGAGATGCCACGAGGACATCCGCCACCGGAATGGCTGGCGCGACTTGTGCAATTTAATCCGTACTACGACCGGGGAGTGGTCAGACAGCCCCCGAGGCTGAATCGCGGCCTGCTTCACCCTGTCGAGAAAGGCTCCTGGTACAAACACACAGTCCAGCCGGGAGAAGGAGCCATGCACAGCAGACACATACGTGTACTCACGCGTCCTGGCGTGCAAATGTCTCCAGGCATCCACCCAGCCCAACCCATCAATCATCGCTTTTAACCGTGTAGGGGAGGTCGTCACCGCGGTCCCCTGCAGCCTCCTTCAGTCCAGGCACACATCTACCACATCGTTCCAGTCGCCACCTATCACAGCCAAGGAGTCTGGGATCTCGGCCCACAATTCAAATAGGCGCTCTGCCAGGGACCATTGTAGAGGAGGGGGGGCATACACACTGCCAAACACCACTGGCTCCGTACCAACCATACCCTTAACAAACACATACCGACCTTGGGGATCGAGCCAGTGACGCTCGTGGGTATATGACAGTCGTCGATGAATAAGAATGGCCACCCCCCTCGAACCCCTGGAAAACCCTGCATGAAATACCTGAGTATATCCAAAGCGCTGTAAGCTCAGTACCCTCGTTCCCAACATATGCGTCTCTTGTAATAGCATGACATCAGCTGAGTCCCTCTTACCCCAGCGCAACACCGCCCCACGCTTAATTTTGTCCAACATCACCCTTACATTCCAACTTAAGATACGCATAGAGCCACTAGCGAGTGCCTTCTTCGGGAGATCAACCATAGTCTCGATGGGAAAGTCTCTGAAAACCCCAGGACCCAGCCCAGGCACCCAGTACCATGTACGTCACTGCAGCAGAAATCACGTGCACCCCTTTCAAAACACCCCCCATCCCTCTCCACCAACACTGCCCCCCCAACTGCCCAACTCCCGCCCCCCCCCCACCCCTATACCTCATGAAACACTGAAGTACCTGTTGCGGCATGGGGAGCTTCGGGCCCAAAACAGAGTGCCCAAAGCCACCCATACCAATGGATCCCACTACACCCCCCAACTAACGGGACCTTCCCTCCCCTAACGTGGGAGGACTAGGCCGCCCATAGGTCAGTACCCCGAACCCCATTGAACCACAGTTGGCCCATAGCTCGAGTAGAGCGAGGCAGTCAGACACCGCCAGTATCGCCCCCCCCCCCCGAGGTAGGCCAAGTTCCAGGTCTCACCACACCAGATGCTAGTCGCTCGATCGATGCGGCAGCTGCTCCGGGCCTCCCGCAGAGTCCAATGACGGAGAGAGGTCAAGTATGGAAGATAGAGTTCCCACGGCCTTCAAATCGCTTTCCCGGATTGATCAGTGTCGGACTGTGTGCCATCCAGGGGGCCGCCCCCAGATCGGGAGCGTCTCCGTGACCGAGATTTCCTGTGTCTTTTACCTCTGATGGCAGAGTCGCCCCTCTCCTGTGACGATCCACGTGATGGTCCGGGGTTCAAGCCCGGCTGGGCGTTCGGTCGGAGCCTGGTCGTCTCGTCGGTCCAACCAAACACCGCCTCCGGGGTATCAAAAAAGTGGGTCTTGGATTCAAAGACGACTCGAAGACGAGCCGGGTACAGCAGCGAATATTGGATCTTCAGACCATGCAGTTTGGCCTTCGCATCTAGGAAGGAACGGCGCAGCTGCTGCACCTGCTTAGTATAGTCTGGGAAGATCATAATCTTGTGATTGTCAAACAGCAGAGTCTCTTTGGCCCTCGCTTCGCGGAGTATAGTGTCTCTGTCGTGGAAGTTGAGGATTTTAGCTATGACCGGACGCGGCCGTTCTCCCACTGGCGGTTTCTGCATCAGGGCTCTATGGGCGTGTTCCACCACAAAGCAGCGCGACAGGACGTCCGGGGGAAGCCAGCTCTCCAGCCATCGCGTCAGGAACGCATCCATGGGCCCTTTCTCGCAGTCCTCTGGAAAGCCCACGAAACGCAGATTATTCCTGCGCGCTCGCCCTTCTGCATCCTCGACGCGGAGCGCCAGTCCCTTTTGGATCCTGTCCATCTCTGCCACCTTTTTTTTCAGGGCACCTACATCATCCTCCACCCCTGTGATCCTGGTCTCGGTCTCTGCGATGCGAGCAACTGCGTTGCGGAGGTCTTGTCGTAGTAGCATGACATCGGCTCCCACCGCGCCAATCTTGGCGTCTAGCATGTCCCTGGATTGCGTGATGGCGGCCATCAGGGCCGCGTTATCAGGTCCCGTGCCCTGGCCGCCCCCGGAGGCCCCGGATCCCCCGCTGGGTCCAGTAAATTTGTCGATCGGTCCTTGCTTGGTGGAACCAGTGCCGCCCCCGCCTCTTGTCATGGTCAGGATAAATTGGGCGGGCCGCTCCGCGCCCACGGCAGGCCCTTCACCTACCGCAGTTCAAAGATAGAATCCACCCGGGGGGCCGTCACCACCAAGCACCCCCAAAGGCCAGGCACCCAGCGAGCAGATGTTCCCGTCGTTACTCGGGCTAAGGCCACAGCAAGGCTCCGGGCCTCGGACCTCCGGTAGGATACTCCCGCCCCAACAAGAGGTGCAAATCTAGATCCGACTCCTCATCTTCATGGGGTCTCGAAGGTCCAAGCCCGGGCTCCCGCCAAGATCTGTGAGCCAGGACGGGTACAGCAGGGCCCCAAATCACAAGGCAACCAAGCCACGCCGGCCCTCCAGACCGCCCCGGCCCTTACTCGGGTTCCAGTGCAGCAAGTGCGAGGCAGGCTCCAGACTCCTCCAGTAGATCCGGCAGCAAAGCGCTCCCCAGAATGGCGCAGGTACCACACCACTCCCGGGGCCACGGGTCTTTTCTCTCCACCGCACAAGCAGTCACACCAAAGTGGGGGGGAAGGCACTCACAGTTCGTCGTGCACCGTCGCTGGGTCAGCCCCCGGTCTACACCAGGGCAGCAGGTGTGTCCCTCCAGGCTCGGATGCGGGCCCCACCGGGCCGTTCTACATGCCTCCAATCCACATCCCCAATGAGCACAGCTGTAATAGTCCCAGCGATCTAATCCTGATGCGGTACCCGACCCTCTTGCACCCCGGGCCGCACAACGTTCGCTCCCCTGTCCGAGAGCCAATGATGGTTTCGCCGGGCGGAGACCGCCAAACTCGAGGCCCCGGCGTCCCCAAGGCCAAGCAGGCCGCAGCTCCCCACCGGCGTCCTCAGGGCACTAATTCCCTCCGCCGCCGCAGTAGAGTCGGTCAGGGGTCTCCCTCGTTGCGCCACTGGTACCAGGCAGCCCCCCGGCTCAGGCAAAGGGAGTGCGCTGCCGGTTCACACGCCACCAGAGAAGTCCAGCCCACAGTGCAGACGGGCCTCAGCCGTGAGTCGCCTCCCCAGGCACCTCCTTCACTCGTCGGATAATCTCTCAGGGCACGGCCACGGCCCCACCAACACCAGGGACGATCAGCGCCGACCCACCGCAATCCGGGCCAGGGCCAGCCCGGGGTCGCGAAACTCAAGGCCCCGGCTGCTCGAGGTCCGCACAGGCCGCAGCGACTCCGCGTCGTCCAGGGGCCACCCCGGTGTGCAAGGCAGCTCCACAGGGCACCGCAGTGGCTCCCCCAACCTCCGGTGTTGCAATCACTGGTCAGGGAATCGCCCGGCCGGTCCGACCACCGGCCGCCGGCCGCTGACCCCGAAAATCGAGGTCCCGGCTCCGCCTACGGACACTAGGCCGCACCTCGCTGCAGACAATCTCGGCCCACCGGAATGGCAGGAGGGATATTTTCGGCACACCGGAGAGATCTAGGCGCCGCCAGGAACAATCGCCACACAGGTAGCACAGTTAGCGGGCTCGGGGGCCAGGATAAGTAAGCAAATTATGTCTGGGCTGGCGGGAGCTCTACAACGCTGCGACCGCCATCTTCGCCCGCCAAGCCACGCCCCCCGACAAACCCATTTTACAGTTGTCCGGCCCATAATCAATCATTGAACAAACCCAACAATCTTATTTAGGCAAGCCGGACAAACCCATAATAAAAAGGACCACAACCCATATCGTGAATAGACCATAAAAGAAGGAACAGAAACAGATAGGAGTAGGATAAAGCATGTTTGTGTGCAGTAAAACTTTATGATGTCCTGTGCTCTGATCCTTAATCTTGATCAGCTAAAGGGCAGGAACTGGTTTAACAAGGTCAGGTTCAGGCAACAGGGTCAGTTCACTCAGGTCAAACAGGAGTCAGTACGAACTCGAGCTAAGGTGTAGATGTCCTTAAAAGACTAGTTCAGCCACAGTCATCGGCCTATGTGAGGGCAACCACAAAATGGCTGCCATACACAAAATGGAACCCATGGTTTCAGAATTCACAGAACCTCAGGAGAGATGAATACTGGAAAGCTGGAGATTGAGGCAGGCTGCGTTCCCTAATTCCACTGAGACTGGTGCGGCTCATGGATCTATGACGATGCCCTCTGGCAGAAACCTTATATGTTTTAATGACCGCGGTGCCTGAGCAACATGGCCGATGCCCGGTGGAGCTGTTTTGGCAGCTGTAGAGGAGATTGTCTTTGGTTTCACCCCCTTAGCCTTCACATACCAAGCCGGACATTGGACATTGCTTTTCCTCGTCTCTCCGCTGTGTTTCCTTTCCCTCCTCCCTCCGCAATTCTGTGGCTGACTCCCCTTTCCAGCCCTACCTGACCTTGTTGTTTTTTTCCTACACTGCTGTCTCAAACCCTCACCCCCACCCTCCCCCATGCTCCAGATAATTCGTATATGTTTTTTCTTTTTATGCTATGGTAACTGATGGAACTTTGAAGCCTTTCTTAGCACGTTTTGCAGCTAGACGTCGCCACGCCACGTGACATGGGCGGGTGACGCGCACAACACTCCGGTTTCCTGGACGGTCACTATCTTCAAAAGCTCCTCGAGCGGACCCCATGAAATCCTAGGGGTCTGTGGAAGGGAGTATGCAGGTGCCATCCGGGCGCGTGTCTTTGAGGGAGTGAGTGGGGTTACGAGCTCTACAACGAACTAAGGTAATACATTGTCCATTTTGTATGTAACATGGTGTTACTTGTTTTCTAACCCTTACAGCATGTGACTATAAGCCACCGCCCCCCACCGTGACCCATGTTGTGAGGTTTTCCAAAACTTCACGTAAGCCCTGTTTTTACCCATGCTTTTAATCTGCCTTATCCACTGGGGTCACAAGTCTTACCACTTCTCGTGCCTCGGTTTTATAGTCATGTTCAATGTTTTTACTAGCCACTTACCGGTAACGCCCGTGTAGGCGTGAAGGAATTTCTCCGTGCGTTTCCTTACTCATGTTCTGGTACCATTCAAACAAAGAGCCTGGCATGCCATCAGAGTACTTGAACAGCACGAACTGTTAGTGCTAAATATCCACATATCACTGTCACTGATACAGCACTACAGCTTGTTAGCGTTAAAATATATTGCTGCACTTTGAAGAGCACTAAGCAGCGGCATGAGTTTGGTCACTCATGAACATATCCAAGCACTTGAGCTACCATGTATTATGTTCCATGTGACTTATTTTGTCGCTTTGTATGTCTCCTTATTTCCACAGATACGTACGGCTTTCAGAAATCCTGAAGGCTCAACAACTACCGTGAGTTTATTCGGTTTTATCCACCACAGGTTAGGGTGTGCCTTAGCGTGCGCATACTGCTGTGGCGTGCTGGTCCTGACGAATGCTTCGCTAAGAGCCTTATGAGGCAGAAACATGTTGACTAATTTTTCCTTTTCACAGTAGGATATACCTGGTCAATTTAACCAGTTATTGAAACATCCAACACACTTGTCTTTATCCGTGCCTAGTTTTACATCATTAAAAAATTTTGGAAATATAACAAAAGCATTCTTAACCACTTTTTTCACTCACTTATTGCACACTCACGCCATACACCAAAAAAATAAAAAACCTGCTCCGCTGTAGTCAGGCGTCGTAGCACACCAGAGAGGCACTCAGCCTCTCTGGTGGGAACCCGAGGATGAAGCATGTCACCAACTAGGTTGGTGAGTGAGGGTTCTTTAAAAAACAAGAGTGATTCCTCTTGCTGGCTCTTCTTTTGTGGGTTGCACTCTTTTGTTGTTGAATTGATATTGTTCAGGGGGACCAAGAGTGGCTCCATTTTTCTCTCTCTCTCCTGCTGTTTACCTATGTAAAGCTACTTTCAACATCTAAATCAGTAACACTATCAGACGCCCATTAAAGCAGTAACAATACAGTTGGCCAGTGCCTGGCACAAGGCCACTATTGATCGCTATTGGTACACCAATACACAGGAGTTTAGCAATTCTCAGCATCTCCTCAGTAGCGCAAGTCCACCACGAACCTAGGCTCATGGAGCTGGGGATTCTGGAGTCTGCTTTTCCATAAGTATGTTGGGTTTCTTACAGAGCAGCATGGCTTTACAGGATTAATGCTTACCTTCTTTTATACCCCTCTTCATCTCTCGTGACTTTACATGTTTATGTAACGATATCTCAAAAAAGTACGTTTTCCAGCGTACGTGTCCACCACTGTCCCTTTTTCCATGTAGATGTCTCCCTGCATCTCTCTTGCTCTAAATTTGTGTATTCCTTCCTTTTTTTCCCCTTGTTCCCTTGTGTCCCTAAATCCTGCACTCTCACTGCCAAGTGTCAACATCTTCCTAAGTCTGTGTCTCTAGTGCATGAGTCTCCTAACTCCCATTTCTTCCCAGGTCCCCCTGTGACCCTCTCTATTTCTATCACTCAGAGTCACTGTCCATCAGTCTCCTTTGCTCCCAGTGTCTCAGTTTTCACATATCCTACCATCCATTTTTGGAGATATTGGTGAAGGTGGCTGAGATGATTGTGGTTTCTGATGCAGAGAGAGGAGTGGGTGCCACTGCACGTTCACATCCTGGCATGTGTGTCGGCGAAGGAGATAGTAGAGGTGGTGGTTTGTGTGTGGCTGTAAGCGCTGGTACAGGCGTGGGAGCTGGTGTGGGATCTGTTGCTGCTGCAGATTTTTATGTCTTTGTTGGTGCTGTTGTGGTTTTTGTTGCTGATGTTGGTGCAAGTGTTACTGCAGGTGTCAGTGTAAATGCCAGTATGTGTGGTGGCCGGTACTGATTCTGGTATAGGTGAAGATGCTGGCTCAAATTCTAGAATATTTACTGTGTAACTGCTAGTGTTATAGATTTTGTCAGTTTAGCAGTGGCGGCTTCTATGCAATGGCGGAGGAGCATTGCCTCCCTGCCTGGCTCAGAGCCAGCAGGTGAAAAATAAAACTATGTTTTATTTTTCATTTGCCAGCTCTGAGCCTGTGTGTGCAGGGAGGAGCAGGGCCGAGGCATGGAGGAGGAGAAGAAGTGTTGTGGGGAGAGGATGTAGCCTTATGGCTAGAGAGGTTGACCTCGAAGCTGGGGAACCGGGTTTGGGTCTCGGCAGAGACGCTGAATATCCTGTGATTCTGGGCCAATCACTTAATCTCCCCGGACCTAACAAACAAATGAATGTGTCCATCTGTAACGGAACTGGTGCTCATGTAAAGCGCTCTAATACCTGATGTCTCGGGTCTAGTTTGCGCTATATAAAACTCTAAAAAATAAAAGAAAATATAAAAAAATAAGTGCTCATGTGTGTTTGGCCGGCTGTCTCAGATGCTTGTGTAAGTACTGATGCAGGAGGTTGCAGTAGTGCCTGTGTAGTGTGTAATTATGTTTGTGTGGCTGGAAGGTGGAGCTGATTCTTGTTGATGGGGTTAAAAGTGGCAGCAGTGATGGAGACTGGCATCTTTGAATGGGATAATATTAGTACTAGTGGGAGAGGGGACATCTTTTATGTTTTCCATAAGGAGAAGTGGTCTAGAAATGTCGATATTTTGTAGAGACAAAGAGCTCAAAGCAAGGACACAAGTCATGTGCTTGTTTGGCACAAGAAGAGTGGTTTGAGTTGTGATGTTTCTGAGGATCCATGTCAATAGGTTGACTGGTATGTACTCAGCTTGTTTTTTAATGAATTCTGCAATGTGGGCTTTTGTTTTGAGGTGCAGTAGAAGTCTAATGACTTGGAGTCGGCTTGAGATGTAGAATGGGAGGTATAGAAAGCAAGAAAGTTATAGCATAAAATAAGACAACCTCCTCTGAACTTTTAAGGCATACAAATCTTCGCAGTTAAAATTGTATATTAGCATTCGTCCAGGTTGCTCCCTTTGCAGAGGTAATAAAACAAAACATTTTAATTTATTCCTCCACTAAAAAAAAAAGTATGGCAAAAATTAAAACTAATACATTCGCAGAAGAGAACAATAAACTGCTATATATAATAAACTGAAATATAGAAGATGTATTATAAACACTCATAAAAAAACCGAAACTAAGGGTGGGGTCTAGGTCTGATTTTGTCAAACCACCGAAAACCACGGTTTCTCTGTTATCAATTGTTTTGCACATTCATAGAAGAAAACTTAAAAAAACTATTCATTAAAAAAAGAAGAAACCTTTAAACAACGATTCATAAATTATTTGTGGTACTTGTAACAGGATGTGTTGCTGTAATCAGTTGACTTGGATATCCCATACAAAAGCAATTTTATTTTTGCTAAACGCATAACTATGAAGAAAAAAATCTGTATTAATATTGATTTTTGTAATCTTTCTGGTAAGCTTTATACCACCACAACAAAGTTTTTTAGCTAATCTCTGATGATCTGACATATGGCCAATCTGTTGATCTTTTGCCTCCTTCAAACCCTTAAGAACGCTGCCTGGTTGTTTACAAAAAAATTGTATTGATTTTTGTAAAAAGCACCTCTTACAATTAAATCTTTTGTTTGCAGAAGTCTCCAACCTTTTTAATGGCGAGAACTACTTCAAATCCCTGAAATCAATCTGCTATTTTATAGGTGAGATAGTGGCACACAAAGAGAAAGCTATTTAAACCCTGGCCTAGAGCACACACCATTTATGACAGAGGAGTGGGAAAGGGTTATCTGTGTGGTGCCCAGAGACTCGTTTTGTCTTCTTACTTTTTTTTAATGAATCATCTGTGAGTGTTGAGTGTCACACGGGTTTATTTGATGGTCTCTCTGTCAGTCCATGGGATGACACCATTCTCCTGAGAGCAAGGGCAAGAAAGACAATCATTATTCTACTAATTGCCCTAAAGTCCTTTGGTTGATGTCCAGAAACTGACTCTGCCTTAAGGATTCAAGATTAAAAATAGGTATGTGCAGACTTCACAGTGCTCTGCAAGAATGCATTTATCTGCCGCCACACCCAAGTAGACCGCTGAGGCAACAATAAAACACAAATCAATGAAGGATGAAATTATGGAAGGAAGAGAAAGAGAGAGAGAGAGAGAAGGGGAGAAACAGAAACAGCAAGGGAAGAAAGAAAGAAAGAGGAAACAGAGAAGAAAAGAAAGAGTAAAAGAAAGAAAGAAAAGAATAAAAAATAGGAGGAAAGATGGAAAGGGAGGAGGATAGGAAGAAAAAACGAAAGAGAGGAAGAAGCAAAAAAAGAATGTAGGGGAAGAAGAATATAAGAAAAAGAGTAACAATGGAGAAAAGCAAGCAAGAAAGAAATAAAGAAAAAAGAAATAAAACAAAAAGAAATAAAGTGAGAAAGATAGAGAGAAAGACATAGTCAAATGTAGTGCAACTTTCCTTAAAATATTGTACTGCCTTTGAGTTTAAGGAAATTAACCGCTGAGACTCCTTATCACAGATGCAATCGTTTTTCAGAGTAAAGATTTTCAAACTGAGCTCTGATGTGATAATTATAGTTAATGTTTATTTAAAGATACCTTTTAAGCAGCAGCACATTGGGGCATACATACAAGCTACTTTCGCCACCACAATGTCACTTTTTCCAACGTTGTGGTGGCAATAGGGTCTGCGCCTTATTTACAAGGCAGCGTTAAGCCACTTAACGTGGCTTAACGCTGCCTTGTAAATAAGACCCCCTTTCACGCTATGCTTAGCGTGAAAGAGGTGGGCAGTTGCTGTTGTAGTGGGTGTTCCACCGCAACACCAATTGATTTTGACGCTGCCCTCTATTTACAAGTGCAGCGTACATAGGTGGCAGCGCCAAAATTAAGACCAGGGAATACCTGGTCTTAACTTAGCGAAACAATGAGATATGCATTATTTCTCCCTTTTTGTTTTGCTTTTTCCATGTGTGCAGCACACATGGAAAAAGCAAACTGTCATGGATTGTTTATGTACAGGAAGGTCCTCGTTCCTGTACATAAACAATTGGTAAAAAAAATGCCATTTTGTGAATTTCATGTTTGCTGCATGAAGGAGCACACATAAAAGTGACAACATGGCATTTTAGGATTCTTTATACGCAGGAAGGGACACCTTCTTACACATAAACAATCCTCCCCTGCACGCAGACACCCTTGCACTATTTATTGTACAATGGTGTCTGCCTGAACTGGGAAATTTCCTGGGCAGAGCACCTACCATGATGAAAGTTTGACTTCAAGGGGTCTCTCCCAATTACTAGCCAATTTTAGCATTGTCTTGATGAAACTCGATAAACGATTGTGAGTTACTTAGGGGTACTCTCCCCTTATATATTACAGATTCCAAGGATACCCTACTCTTGTATAGAGGGTAAATACAAAAACTTGGGTTCCGATTGGTCCTGAAGAATGCTGGTGTGATCTATACTGTGGGCACTTTTAACACGGCCGAAACATGTCAACACTTTGGCAGTAAGGAGGGGTGAAGGAACTCTTGAATCTCTCCTATCACCACCATCCTTCACGTTTTTAGACCTAGACGGTGAGTCCAGGAATAAATTGTTGAATAGAGACACCGCTGAGCTAGTTTGAAACCTTCCCTGCACTTTTCTTTCGGTGATCCCAATGCATATTGGTATATAATTTCATGTTTGTATTGTCTTACTCTCCCTTTTGCTCCACCCCAGGCTTTGGTCTGTGCAGGGGTGTATTGTAAGCAAGCCCAATGATGAAGCATGTCACAATTTTGTGAGTGAGGGCAGTATTTCTCCACATAGCATGTACCACCTTTTGAAAACTTTTCGCTACTCCTCTGTGTGTGTTACAGTTTTGTGATTGGGCTGCCGGAGTAGAGAAATTTTGCCTCTCCCCCTTCATAGGGGCCTATTCCGATGTCGGACGGACTCAGGTCCGTCCAACATCGGTCAGGAGCAGTAACCGACCGACCTGCTGTCGTGGGTTACGGCCCTGCTAATAGGATGCGACCTAACAGGGTTCGGTCGCAATCGTATACTTCACAATGCAGGCATGCATTCCGAGCGGAATGCATGCCTGCATTGAGAAAAGCAGGGGTGCAGTTCATCCCTGTGGCCGGCACCCCAAGGTGCCTGTCACCAGGCGCAGGGATCCACAGAGGGGCACCATAGGTGCCCCCCGGCTGCCATTCAGCAGCCTTGCACCCATGGGGGCCCTGCTGGGGGCCCCCAAAGATAGTTTCCGACTGCCTTTTCATGCCGGACAGACCGGCATGAAAAGGCAGTGATAAACTGCCACCATACTCCCTCTGTCGTAAAGAGGCGACCGGGGGAGTACTGAAGGATATCTGGATGGCAGACTCTGAGCCTGTCCTAGGCCATCCGGAAATCCGAGTCGGATTCCATTCAGACCGAGCCCATCGGAATGGCTCGGTTTGAATGGAATCCGGCCGGCACTGACAGATTCGGTCAGAAGGGCTCCGAACATGGTTCGGAGCCCTTCCGACCCAAATCGGCCCCAATAGTGTGTGAAATCGTCTTTTATGACCCCTGTCCTCAGAGTGGGCACATTTTTTGCTTCCTCTGAGGCCGGGGTCACAAAGAAATTGCCAGGAGTAGCAGGGAGCAAGATGGGTGTCACAGCTGCGACCCCTGACTACCTCCAAATGATGTCAGGGGTAGTGACTATGCTACGTGGAAGGCATGGCCAGAAGATGACGCACAAGAACACAAAAGTTGTTTCCATTTTACCAGGCATATGATCTTTAAAAGGCTGCCAAGAGGAAAGCTGAGCACACAACTTCTGTTTAGCATTTGTGATAAGGAACATAAGAACCCGACATATTCAAAAGTAAAAAACAAATATTGGTGATTTAAAGCCTGCTATATTAACTAATGTAAAGTGAATTAACGCATCAGCGGGCACACTGCCACTGACATGTTATCTTCACTGGTACATTGGAAATGTTTTAAAAGCACACTGAGGCCTACAGTGAATAACGTTTGGTGATAGCTCTTGTGTGGCAGTAAATATTGTGGCTATTTACCTACCACTGTAATGGCCTGTAATGATAAACTGAGTTGGTTACAAGTTGGTGGTTCTCAGCACATTCGGATCCAGGACACCATCCGAATACAGAATGAAAAGTGTGAAAATGAAAAAAAAGAGGCAGTAGGGGCCAGATGTACGACCCTAAATTGCACGCGCAAATGGGTTTGCGACCCATTTGAGCATGCAAAATGGCCCTCGGTCATGTACAATTCCGAAATAATGAGTCGCAATTTATTTGCGACTAGCTATTTAGCAATTGCGAGTCGCTATTAGGAAGGGGCGTTCGCTATTAGGAAGGGATGTTCCCTTCCTAATTGCGTCCGCAAAGCAATGTATGAATGTTTTGTGACCGTAATTGCGGTTGCAAAACACTTGCAAATTACCTCCCTCTTCAAGAAGGTGGTAATGCAGGCAGTGGTCCCAGGGAGCACTACCTGCCCTTAAAAAATGAATCAAAACATTTTTTTTATTGAATCCCGTTTTCCTTTAAGGAAAACGGGCTGCCTTTAAAAAAAAAACCTCTTTATTCAAAATCAGTCACATACATGGTGGTCTGCTGAGCGCCGCCGGACACCATCACTGGGAGGGCCTGTTGGACCCAATGGCCTCACAAATTGCGACAGGCTTATTAATAATCATGAGCCTCGCAATTTGCGACCCCATTGGGAATTGCAAACAGTGTTAATTACACTGGTGTACATAACAAATAGCGCCTCGCAAATTGCGAGTCGCTAATAAGTCGCAATTTGTGAGGCGCTTTCTTGCAGGTCGTACATCTGGCCCCAAATGTTTTCCATCTATGCAGCCAGGATCTGGAACAACATCCCCACATCCATCGGTCATGCCCCAACGCTACTCCAATTTAAAAAAGAGTTGAAAAGACCCTCTTTAAAGACCACTACCTCACAATGCATTTAGCTGTCTCTTTTCTTTTGTCACTCATTGAAATTATTCCTGCCTTTGACTTTGTACAGCCTCTGCTATGTGCTGTAGAAATACCACATAGATATAGATTCAAGAACAGTCACCCAAATTAGAAAATGTGGTTCTATAGGTTTAATGAGCCACTACTATAAATCAAAAGCAACACCACTGAACAGCATTATTTAGTAAATGTATAGATTAATGATCACTATTTTGGAATAATTGATGGATTAAGCAGTTTGCTATAGTTACTCCACATGACAGTGTCTAAAACTGTGATATGGTGTAAGCGAAGGTTTAAAGGAAGGTGTTATGATTAGGTTTAGAGCAAGGACTACTTCTAGGGTTGCGATAAAAGTTGGAGACAAAGTTAGGTGATGTTTGGCAGTTGGGTTTAGATTCAAGTAATAGAGGTTTTAAGTGATAGTGTAAGGGATGAAATGAGACACTCTGGGGGATATTTACAACTGAAGTAGTGGAGTGATGCATCATGGCATAACGCCTCTCTCTGCCACTTCAGAAATGCAAGGCTGCACCAGATTTACAAGAATATGGTGCAGCCTTGTGTTTCCCCCTGCGCTGGTGCTACACTTAGCAACCTAGAACCAACGCAGTCACCAAAGGGTGTCTATGTGCAGGGGAAAGATCACCCTTCCTCCCATAAACAATCTTTAAATGCCATTTTGCCACTTCTACTTAATGCAGCACACATGGAAGTCACAAAATGTATTTTTTTAAGATTGTTTATGTGAGGAAGGGGGACCTACCTGTACATAAACAATCCAAGTCTTTTTGCTTTTTCCATGTGTGCTGCACAAGGCAGCACACATGGAAAAAGCAAAAACAAGGACAAATAAAGCATTTCTCCTCGTTTCGCCAACTTAGGTATTCCCTGGTCTTAATGTTGGCGCAGCCGCCTATTAACGCTGCCCGTTGCAAACAGGGGGCTGCGTCAAAATCAATGGGTGTTGTGGTGGACGCCCAACGCAACACCCACTGACCACCCCTTTTATGCTAAGCATAGCGTGAAAAGGGTGCCTTATTTACAAGGCAGCATTAAATCACGTTAACTGGCTTAACGCTGCCTTGTAAATAAGGCGAAGCCCCTATTGCCATCACAACGTCACTGAAAGTGACGTTGTGATGGCGATAGGGGCTTGTAAATATGCCCCTCTGTGCAAATGGTGGCATGAGATGGGTATCCCTCCACCTAGAAATTTACTGAGAATATTATGTACAGAGAAAAAAGTTAGTGTTAAGGTTAAGAAAGGGGTAAAAATGTTAGGTTATGGGTTTGTGTGTGTATGTACAATACCCACGTGTAGTGGTTACAATTCAGATTTTTTGTATTTTCCACAGGCATCCATGACAAAAATTATTCTCAACTTTCTTTACTTCTACTGTTCTTTGAATCTTCTTCTTATATTCTTATTGTATGCATGCAACTGTCCATTTAATAGAAACAATCAAAAAGCACTAGAGGTGTGTGCTTCCTGCTCAGGCCAGCGAGGGAGGACTAGGAGGAGCGAGGAAGCAGCGAGAAAGTAAGTTTTTCTTTTTCTTTTCCTTTTTTATACCCGCTTCCCCCACATCCCCCCCCCCCCCCTCCACCCCCTACTTCCGACCCGTGCTTGCAGCCGCTAGTAAGTATGTATCCTGCTTCCTTGAAAAGGGAATCAACATTTTTTATATTCCTCTGACATTTCTAGGTCTGGATTTAGCCAAGATCTTTTGTTTCCCCAAAACAATCCTTATAAAATACATACATACACACACTTACATATAGAGGCTTTCAGCCAACCATCCTCATCCATTAGTCTACTGTAGTGTCATTCACATGTTCCTCCCTCCCACCACAGCAAGCAGCCATTTAGCATTCAGCATGGGGCAATTGGTCACTTCACTCCAGTCACTTTCACTTCTCTCCCTGCGAGATGAAATTCTGCCTTTGCCCAATCTGCACATGTGACATGTATCCTTTCAGTGATAGGAACTGGTTGTCCACTGTGTCCCTTTTTTGTTATTGTTTTAAAATTGTTTTGTAATGGAGAGCAATAGAGGTAATAGAGGTTCACTGTGTCCCTTTTGTCCTCAAGCTCTTTTTTCATTTCATTTTACGATGGTCTGGATATTTTCCATACCCTATTACACGTTTCCCTCAAGTGCTTTCATTGTGCTTCATGCTGTGTGTGCCCTAAATGTGGGGGCCGTTTTGAAGATGGCAATGCTTGAGCATTCATGTCCATACATGCACTAGCATGGGTGGTCAACTTTAATACTTTTCTATCACTTTCCTAAAAATCATTAAATGATGACCCTCTGTACTGGTGCATTCTTATGCAGCCTTCTTCATTTGCTTTTTAAGTAAATTATAACAAAAACAATTTATAAAATAACTACCACGTGCATCCGCAAACATAGACACGCACAGGAGGCCATCTTGTGCTTTAGGAAAAAAACATTCAAAGCCCTTAGCTTGAGCATGCATAGGAACAAATACTAAGCCACCATACAATAAAACCACAAAAGGATAAAAAGTATAATTTTAAAATATTAAAAATCTGAAAAATAAAAAAATGAAATAAGAAAATCGCACCATAAAAACATCGCACCTAGCTGCGTTGACTATAACCACGCTCCATTCCCTTTGCAGAACCCTACGAAAGGAAGCTGAAAGAGTAACATTTGAGACATAAGGGACAGTACAAAAGAAATAAGGATGGGAGTTTCTTATGCAAGGGGTTCCTGGAGTCTATCCAGCGTCTGGGAACCGTTTGCTGCCTGTTGTCGAAAGACCTATTGATTACAGCACCAAAATTTAGTACTAATTGTCGGCCTTGTCAATCTCATGTCTTGCATCTTTTTCTGTGGCATTTCTTACTCTTCTTGTGTTTGCCTCTCCATGGTAGCATACCTGTTTTATAGAGTTTCTCACTGAATGAGTTGTATTCTTAAACAGCTATCAATCTGGGAACTACTTTTTTCAGTGCAAACTTAGAGGAGGCTTACAGCCTGCCCATTGATTCCCCTTGGTTGATGTTATTGTCATTCTAACATGTTTTCTACCTAATCGATGGTTTGCCTTCCTCTTCTTATGTTTGTTCCTCTTTCGAAGCACAGTCTCCTTACCATACTTCTGATTGGCTGACTTGTATCCTTCCACTGCTCACTTTTAGGGAACTACTTTTTAGGGCTCGGGCCTACGTCACCACGAAGTGGGGCGGGGCTTCCGAGCTCTTATGTATTAGAAAAAAAAAAGAATTCTGAAAGGGGTCCGGGCTGCCACATTCCAGAAAGCGCGCGGTTTTTGCGTGTGGTATTTTGCCATGTGCATGGTAATTGGTCCAGGCAAGGCTGTGTTTAAGTAAGGCAGCACGCCATAGGACTTAGGAATTTGTCAATGTCCACTTCCTGCATAAAGTGTTCAGACACGCGCAGAAGAATACATAAATCCTCAATTACCAGCTGTCCGAGGTGCCGGTAATTGAAGGCAGATGGTGCTGGGAGCGTGTGCACTGCTGTGTTTTTTTTCCCTTCACCTCTGTGTGCGCGCATGAACAGCCGGCCAGCAATGTAGAGAATCATATGATTCAGATCTGTTTTTTTTAAACAATTGCGATCGCGAAAGTGATCTCTTTCTGTGCTGCTTGTTTAAACAATTGCGATCGCAAAAGTGAAGCTTTCTGTGCTACTTGTTTAAACAATTGCGATCGCGAAAGTGATGCTTTCTGTGCTGCTTGTTTTTCGTATGTAATCTTGTTCTTCTACGAACTCGATGGTAGCGGATTATCCCATCCTCACCCTCTAGGTCACTTCATTAATTTTCCACGAGTCCGCCGTGTCTGGTTGCGAGTGCAGATTGTTAGTGCAGAGTGCAGAGTGGTAGTGCAGAGTGCAGAGTGGTAGTGCAGAGTGGTAGTGCAGAGTGGTAGTGCAGAGTGGTAGTGCAGTTTGGTAGTGCAGAGTGCACAGTGGTAGTGCAGAGTGCAGAGTGGTAGTGCAGAGCGGTAGTGCAGAGTGGTAGTGCAGAGTGGTAGTGCAGAGTGCAGAGTGGTAGTGCAGATTGGTAGTGCCGAGTGCAGAGTGGTAGTGCAGAGTGCAGAGTGGTAGTGCAGAGTGCAGAGTGGTAGTGCAGAGTGGTAGTGCAGAGTGCAGAGTGGTAGTGCAGAGTGCAGAGTGGTAGTGCAGAGTGCAGAGTGGTAGTGCAGAGTGCAGAGTGGTAGTGCAGAGTGGTAGTGCAGAGTGCAGAGTGGTAGTGCAGAGTGAGAGTGCAGTTTGAGAGTGCGAGTGGTAGTGGTAGTGCAGATTGAGAGTGCAGATTGGTAGTGCAGATTGGTAGTGCAGAGTGGTAGTGCAGAGTGCAGAGTGGTAGTGCAGAGTGGTAGTGCAGAGTGCAGAGTGGTAGTGCAGAGTGGTAGTGCAGAGTGAGAGTGCGAGTGGTAGTGCAGAGTGGTAGTGCAGAGTGCAGAGTGAGAGTGCAGAGTCCAGTTTGGTAGTGCAGAGTGCAGATTGGTAGTGCAGAGTGCAGATTGGTAGTGCAGAGTGCAGAGTGGTATTGCAGAGTGCAGAGTGGTAGTGCAGAGTGGTAGTGCAGAGTGCAGAGTGGTAGTGCAGAGTGCAGAGTGGTAGTGCAGAGTGGTAGTGCAGAGTGGTAGTGCAGAGTGGTAGTGAAGAGTGCAGAGTGGTAGTACAGAGTGCAGATTGGTAGTGCAGAGTGCAGAGTGGTAGTGCAGAGTGGTAGTGCAGAGTGGTAGTGCAGAGTGCAGAGTGGTAGTGCAGAGTGCAGAGTGGTAGTGCAGAGTGGTAGTGCAGAGTGCAGAGTGGTAGTGCAGAGTGGTAGTGCAGAGTCCAGAGTGGTAGTGCAGAGTGGCAGTGCAGAGTGGTAGTGCAGAGTGCAGAGTGGTAGTGCAGAGTGGTAGTGCAGAGTGCAGAGTGGTAGTGCAGAGTGCAGAGTGGTAGTGCAGAGTGCAGAGTGGTAGTGCAGAGTGGTAGTGCAGAGTGCAGAGTGGTAGTGCAGAGTGGTAGTGCAGAGTGGTAGTGCAGAGTGGTAGTGCAGAGTGCAGAGTGGTAGTGCAGAGTGGTAGTGCAGAGTGGTAGTGCAGAGTGGTAGTGCAGAGTGCAGAATGGTAGTGCAGAGTGGTAGTGCAGAGTGGTAGTGCAGAGTGCAGAGTGGTAGTGCAGAGTGCAGAGTGGTAGTGCAGAATGCAGAGTGGTAGTGCAGAGTGCAGAGTGGTAGTGCAGAGTGCAGAGTGGTAGTGCAGAGTGGTAGTGCAGAGTGCAGAGTGGTAGTGCAGAGTGGTAGTGCAGAGTGGTAGTGCAGAGTGGTAGTGCAGAGTGCAGATTGGTAGTGCAGAGTGCAGAGTGGTAGTGCAGAGTTGTAGTGCAGAGTGCAGAGTGGTAGTGCAGAGCGCAGAGTGGTAGTGCAGAGCGAGAGTGCAGAGTGCAGAGTGCAGATTGAGAGTGCGAGTGGTAGTGCAGAGTGCAGATTGGTAGTGCAGAGTGCAGATTGGTAGTGCAGAGTGCAGAGTGGTAGTGCAGAGTGGTAGTGCAGAGTGCAGAGTGGTAGTGCAGAGTGGTAGTGCAGAGTGCAGAGTGGTAGTGCAGAGTGGTAGTGCAGAGTGCAGAGTGGTAGTGCAGAGTGCAGAGTGGTAGTGCAGAGTGCAGAGTGGTAGTGCAAAGTGGAGAGTGGTAGTGCAGAGTGGTAGTGCAGAGTGAGAGTGCGAGTGGCAGTGCAGAGTGGTAGTGCAGAGTGCAGAGTGAGAGTGCAGAGTGCAGAGTGGTAGTGCAGAGTGCAGAGTGCAGATTGGTGGTGCAGAGTGCAGATTGGTAGTGCAGAGTGCAGATTGAGAGTGCAGAGTGCAGATTGAGAGTGCAGAGTGCAGATTGGTAGTGCAGAGTGCAGAGTGGTAGTGCAGAGTGCCTAAAACACATTGCCATTTACAATGCCATTATCTCTAACTTAAAACAAACCCGAGCCCTAATGCATTCCTAATGCTTGTTTAATTTTAGTTCAGCAGTCCATGAGAGTGCATGTGTTTTCCGGCTCTTGCCCTTGTGTGCTTCCCCCAAGCTCTGTGTTGCTCTTTCCCGTGTGTGCTTCTTCCGCTGTCCCTATATTGCTCTCTCCCAGGTGTGTTTCTTTTGCCTACTTGCACCCTCTCCACGCTGCTTCATCCCACCCACTCCTTTGTTGTCTTCCACCCCTTAAGGTAATTTACATTATTTGATCACTGCTTTAAAACTTTTTGGGAGCGCCCAGCGGCTCCCATATTCTGCTGGGTCAAACTGCGTAAATAAATGCACTTCAGCCCGACTAAATATATAATTAATCATTTACAGATATAAGTGGTGTACACCATCTTGGATCAGCAGGTGAAAAAAATAAATGAAATGACTGCTGCGCCGTTCAGTAAATGCACACGTGTGGTGACCCATACGTCATCGCCTGAGCACATGACAAGAGAATGACACAGTCGTGTCAGCAATGCATGCCTTTTCTCTGTTTAGGTATCGTCTATTCCATCCCGTGTGGATGGTACGCGAGATTTATTGTAAGGTTCCGAAAAGTCTACCCAACTGCGGATCGCGTACAGTTCATGTGAGCCAGGCGCGTGCACAGGAAATTTGCTCCTCCTACCTCTCCCACAAAGCAAGACAAGACAAGAACATAAAAGCAACCACGGCTGCTCTGATTTCATTTGCCACCTGCCACTTCATGCGCTCCGCAGGTCATAAAAAGGACCATCTTCGCGTGAATCGGAATGCTGGCCTGGTTGCCCAGCCCAACTCTCAGCGCTGCCTTTCCTCTGCCATTCTATGGTTTACAATATGTCGTACTAAAACCTAGTCATCTATCCTGAAGGTTTTTTTTGGGGGGGTTTTTAGGGGACTTGTTTGCATGTTTTGACGTGGCTGAGTGGGAAACAAATCGTTTCTCTTTTATTGCAGAAGCAACCTTTCAAATACGTGTCAAATCTTGATAATGTAAACCCCTTTTGTTGTAAAAAGGAGTTTGGTCACTTCGCCATGCAAGCCTTCTCAGTATAAGCACTATGTGTACAAAGGATGTTGCCAAATTGTGTTTGTATTCCCGTCTGTGCAGATCGTGTACCACCGGGTAAACTGTTAGGATTATTTGTTTACATTTTTAACCTGAATAAAAAGTTAAACTTTGCTCTGCTTTTTTGGGGTCCCTGTCTGAGCACAGTAAACAATGCCTCATTGCAATCAAGGGTTTGCTGAAATGCACAACACCATCTCATGTCAGTTCTTGAATGTCCAGTCCGCTGAGCCTTCACACTTGGTGACCCAAATTCCCCCGCCCCGTCAGCCTGTTTACCCAGGAGCTCACTTCACACTGGGTGTTCCAAATACCCCCACTTGCCTCTCTACCCCAGAGCTCCAAGCTTTGCCTCGCCACAGTCCGCGGCTCTCTGCCTCCTCCCTGCCTTGACTGTGGAATACTGTGCCAGGTGGCACCACTGACTATGCTTACTCGCCATGCCTGTGACTGAACTGCTGTTCTGTGTCCGACGCACCCGCCTGCTTTCAGTGCCTGTCCTAAATGTGCACACAGTCCACTGCTTGCAACGCCCTGATCGACGCACATGCCTGCTTTCAGTGCCTGTCTCATATACATACACAGTTCATTCACTGCTTGTAACTCTTTGCCCGACGCTCCCTCCTGCTTTCAGTGCCCGTCTCATATACATACACAGTTCATTCACTGCTTGTAACTCTGTGCCCTACGCACCCGCCTGCTTTCAGTGCCTGTCCCTAATGTGTACACATTTCACTGCTTGTAACTCCACGCTCGACACACCCGCCTGCTTTCAGTGCCTGTCTCATATACATGCACAGTTCACTGCTTGTAACTCCGACCTCGACACATCCGCCTGCTTTCAGTGCCTTTCTCGTATACAGGCACAGTTCACTGCTTGTAACTCCGGGATCGACGCTTTCAGTGCCTGTCCAAATGTGCACATCTCATTCACTGCTGTAACTCTACCCTACGCACACGCCTGCTTTCAGCGCCTTTCCCAAATGTGTACATATTTCACTGCTTGTAACTCCGCCCTCGACACACCCGCCTGCTTTCAGTGCCTATCTCATATACATACACAGTTCATTCACTGCTTGTAACTCCGCGCACAACGCACCCACCTGCTTTCAATGCCTGTCCTAAATGTGTACACCATTCACTGCTTGTTACTCCGTGCCCAACGCACCCACCTGCTTTCAGTGCCTGTCTCATATACATGCACAGTTCACTGCTTGTAACTCTGTGCTCGACACACCCGCCTGCTTTCAGTGCCTGTCTCATATACATGCACAGTTCACTGCTTGTAACTCCGCGCTCGACACACCCGCCTGCTTTCAGTGACTGTCTCATATACAGGCACAGTTCACTGCTTGTAACTCCGGGATCGACGCTTTCAGTACCTGTCCAAATGTGCACAGTTCATTCACTGCTTGTACCTCTGCTCTACGCACCCGCCTGTTTCAGTGCCTTTCCCAAATGTGTACATATTTCACTGCTTGTAAATCCGCCCTCGACACACCCGCCTGCTTTCAGTGCCTATCTCATATACATACACAGTTCATTCACTGCTTGTAACTCCGCGCTCGACACACCCGCCTGCTTTCAATGCCTGTCCCAAATGTGTACACATTTCACTGCTTGTAACAACATGTCCAACGAACCCACCTGCTTTCAGTGCCTGTCTCATATACAAATAGTTCACTGCTTGTGATTCTCTGCCCGACGCACCCGCCTGCTTTCAGTGCCTGTTGCTCACCCTCTAATGTAAATGGCGCAAAGAAATGCATGTTTATATCATTACCCTGTTGTCTACAGCACTTCATAAAGCACTCTTAACTTTGAGTCTTATCACCACAACCTCTCCCACACTTATAACCGACCACAAATACAGTGTAATATACACACATGGGAGTGAAGCAAAGACACTGGCTGTGTGGGGTTGTGCAAGTCCTTCCGAAAGCTGCATTCACATCCATGAAGTAAAGGTAACATGGTATTTCTTCTTACAAAATAATCTATTCCCACCAGCCAGCAGCCTCTTCTTATAGTCTAGTAGTGGAAAGAGAAGGTAGCCAGCTTCAGCTATGGGGGGTTGTGGGTAGGGTTTTCTTTGGCTAAACCTACTGACAAGTTGAGTCTCATGGTCTGTCGGTCAACACTGCGCACTCACACACTGCGCACTCACACTACTTTAGGCCAGACACACTGAGATCACACACTACTTAGGCCACACACACTGTGCTCTCACACTACTTTAGTCCACACACACTGCATCCTCACACTACTTTAGGACACACACACTGCACCCTCACACTACTTTAAGCCACACACACTGGGCCCTTACACTACTTTAGGCCACACACACACTGCGCCCTCACACTACTTTAGGCCACACACACTGCACCCTCACATTACTTTAGGCCACACACACTGTGCCCTCACACACTGCACCCTCACACACTCTGCACCCTCACACACTCTGCACCCTCACACACTCTGCACCCTCACACACCCTGCACCCTCACACACTCTGCACCCTCACACACTCTGCACCCTCACACACTCTGCACCCTCACACACAATTACACTCTAATGTATACAACATACACTCCGCACAATACCACTCAGTGCCACATAATTATATGCTACATAATTACACTGCGCTCAACGCAACATACACTCCAAATACCACTCAGTGCCACATAATTACACACCACATAATTACACTCTACTGAATACAACACACACTCCACACAATACCACTCAGTGTCACATAATTATATGCTACATAATTACAATGCAACATACACTCCAAACAATACCACTCAGTGCCACATAATTACACGCCACACAATTACACTCTACTGAATACAACATACACTCCTCATAATACCACTCAGTGCCACATAATTATATGCTACATAATTACACTGCGCACGACGCAACATACACTCCAAATACCACTCAGTGCCACATAATTGCACGCCTATCTATCGCCCTCACTCTATCTGTCTATCACCCTCACTCTATCTATCGCCCTCACTCTATCTATTGCCCTGACTCTATCTATTGCCCTCACTCTATCTATCGCCCTCACTCTATCTATCGCCCTCACTCTATCTATCTATTGCCCTCACTTTATTTATCTATCACCCTCACTCTATCTATCTATTGCCCTCACTCTATCTACCGCCCTCACTCTATCTATCGCCCTCACTCTATCGCCCTCACTCTATCTATTGCCCTCACTCTATCTATCTATCCATCGCCCTCACTCTATCTATCTATCGCCCTCACTCTATCTATCTATCGCCCTCACTCTATCTATTACGCTAACTCTATCTATCGCCCTCACTCTATCTATTGCCCTCACTCTATCTATCGCCCTCACTATATCTATCTATCGCCCTCACTCTATCTATCTAACGCCCTCTATCTATCTGTCGCCCTCTATCTATCTGTCAATCACCCTCTATCCATCTATCTATCGCCCTCTATCTATCTATCTATCGCCCTCACTCTATCGCCCTCTATCTATCTACCTATCGCCCTCACTCTTTCTATCGCCCTCTATCTATCTATCTATCTATCTATCACCCTCACTCTATCTATAGCCCTCACTCTATCTATCTATCTATCTATCTATGGCCCTCTATCAATCTATCGCCCTCTTTCTATCTATTGCCCTCTATCTATCTATCTATCTATCTATCTATCTATCTATCTATCTATCTATATATCTATCTATCTATCTATCTATCTATCTATCTATCTATCGCCCTCAGTCTATCTATCGCCCTCACTCTATCTATCGCCCTCACTCTATCTATCTATCGCATTACCACATCATCAATCAGCACCACCACAGCATCACTCAGGGCACCACAACATCACTATGCGCTACCACAGCATCACTGAACGCCACTGCATCACTCGTCGCCACCACAACATCACTCATCGCCACCACAGCATCAATCTGTGCAACCATTCAACAACAACTGGTTCAAATATGTTCTATCAACGTTTCAAGCTTTATTACAAATGTCACAAAAATATGTTAATATTTTACTTCTGTGCTTGGATTTTCGTCACAATAAATTACACTGAACATAATCTTCACAAACGTTATTTACAAAAGTTTAAGCTATTGCCATTATACATTACAATAACTTTTATTTAAGTATTAATTATTTAAAAGAATTAGAAGCCATTGTTATTTGTAATATCAATACATCTAAGTCATGTAAATACAACACATATTGCATTACAAATGCTATAGGTGTCACATTTGCGAAAGTTATAACTATTGGCATTTTAAATGACAAAGCTACTAATTTCGCTGTTTTCAAAACCAACACATATAGATAAAAAATTGTAATTTACAATACCAATAGCTCAAACCTTCCTAGTGCGAGACCTATTGCATTGCAAATGCTTGTTCTTGTTGATGCTACACAGCCTTGACATACAGCATTTTGCTTTTTTGGCAGAGCTACAAACCATTGGCAAAAAACATTGGCAAAGCACATAGGTTCATCAGGTGGGACCGGTTTTGTTTGACAATGCTTGTTCTTTTTCTTTCAGTACATTATAAAAGAGCATATATTTTTTAACTTTCTGATGCTTGGGAGTTTGTTTTGTTTTATATTTTTGCAATCCCCTTTCCGGTGTGCATGTTGCGTCCCCTCAGCTCGCCATAGCTCTCTCACTGCTGCACACTCTTCCATTTCTTGTTGTCTCCCCACCAGTACCTCTGTTACACTTCCAATTCTCCTTACTTTTATGTTGCTTTTAGTCCCTGACCAGTTACACCTTTGCTCTGCCACCTCTCAATGCTTTGTACCCTCACCAGTGCCTCTGTTGATTTTGTCACTATAGATCCTCATTGCTACTCCCATACGCCTCTCCACCATTCATTTTCCCTATTAATAATACATACTTACATAGTGGTCGATTAGGATGGCGGACGAACAGCGCTGTGCCTGCCGCTTTGTGTATGCAAATGCAGTGGGGTACCATAGGTACCCCCCATGTGCACCCCTACCCCCCTTCACCCTGGGGGCCCGCAAGGGGCCCCCAGAAGCAAAGGTCCACATGCTTTTCCACGGCAGAAAAACCGCCGCGGAAAAGCATGTTTCCACAAGCATCCTAATTTGGCTGACGGTGTCTTGCAGACACCGCCACCAAATACCGGTCAACACCCCGCGGATCAGCGGCAGATGGACCTGCCGTCCGCCGCTGATCCCACCGCAGTCCTAATCTGGCGGTGGGTGGTTTTCAAGGACCGCGGCGGTGAATCCGCATCCTCCGGGTCGGCGGTGGCTTCCACCGGCCCGGAGGATGCGGATTCACCACCATCATAATCGACCCCTTAATTTTAAAAGAAATGCCAAGCAACTGCACACTGCTACTGGGTCGCTTGCACCTTTATTTTCATGCTCCCGAGCTAAATTTTTGTAATTTAATTTATGATTTGAAAATGGCTGATGTGTTTCTTGTAACTGTAAATTAATGTTAAAAGGAACTCAAAACCGGGTGCATTACGACGCAAATGCCTGTGTTGTGGCATCACAACGCATGTGCATGCGGTGGCTGCCATTTTGGTCTGTTTCATCTTTCAGAAGACTCTTTTCAAAATGGACGTCCAAGTGTGCGCATGCCTCCTGACAAATCTGTGGCTAACTTGAAAGAGGCTTTTCTCATAAAGACAAAAATATTTCTAGAAAGCCACTGGTTGATACAAATGCAATGCTTTGCTGGCTATTTTAAAAAAAAATGCACTATCCTTAACAAACAAGCGAAGGCAAAGCCAATACCTGCACCCTGAAATTGTAAAAGCACCATCTATTATATTTGCCTGTGCTGGTTTGGAAATCGCTCTATCAGTTATTCTTTGCAAAGATTTAGCTATGCTACTAGCTGCAATAAAATGCAGAAAATAAAAACAGAATGCGCTAACATGCTGCCAGTATTGGCTGGCTGCCCTGCTCCAGAGTCCCAGACAAAATCTAGCCTGCTAATTTTTCCTTGGGAGCCTCTGGTATACTGGGAAGTGAGAAGATACCCCTCACCTCAAAGCATTCTAGTGCGGCTGTTTTTCACCCAATACGGGTTCCTCTGGACAAAAGCAGATGCTTTCTGTTGTATATAGGATGGTTATAGATGACAGGATACTTCTAGTTGATTACATGTAGATTTATTGTAGGACACAGCTGAGTACACAACCTCGCCAGCTGGCCAGACCACCAACTGACACTAGTAGAATTCTTAGGTGGAAGTAAGAACATACATAGGCATTGTGGTAGACAGAGAATGAGAGAACACTAAGAAAGGACTAAGACTACAGACAACCACATTACATGAAGAATCAATGTACAACACATCTCCCTCCTTTATAGAAAAGAAATGAAATATAGCAAAAACAGAGATTACAACACCTACCCCATGTAGTACAAAAATGAGATACACAAATCTAATTAAGTACCACACGAGGTATCACTAACACGAACGGAAAACAATAAGATAGTAGACATTTTGTACTACACACTCCATCCCTCTCCCCTGGTGAAACCAAAACATGGTTTAGATGAGTGAAAATCAATGCAACAAAGAAAAGGTGTTTACGCCCACAACCTCAACATACATAGGCATTGTGGTAGACAGAGAATGAGAGAACACTAAGAAAGGACTAAGACTACAGACAACCACATTACATGAAGAATCAATGTACAACACTTTCCTCTTCTTCATATTCCCACGAACTGTTGGCCTTTTGGAGCCCATCGCCTCGGAAAGTAAAAATGCCTGATTTTCCCTTTAGCAGCAAAGGCCCACTGTGTACTCTCCACAGAGCAATTAGATCTCACAACACTAAGAACGGACTACACCTACCAAACCGCGGCCCGTGCAGGTAAGAGCGGTGAGGCAGTGGGGCCGGGTGAAGGGGGGGGGGGGAGGTGGGGGGTTTAGATGGAGGATGAGGAGGGAAAATTAAATAAATAATCATTTTTCACTCATCATCGTCCATCAAAATCAACCCCACCTGGCCTCACCGCTCTTACCTTCACGGGGCGAGTCTGTACCTACCCTCACCTGTCCAATGATTTTGAGAACCAAAGTACTGTTTACGCACTCTTACATGCCTTTATAAATTGGCCCCAATACATCTAAAATGGGAATATTCGTACATAATGAGTACAAATAAAGGGCGGTGTCCCCTTTACTGACAGGGAGTTGACTGTCTGGGGTGATTCACAAAGGTGTGCAAGAGTGCATAAAAATTACTAATGCAGGACTATTACTTATACTAATACATGCTTTTATGATTCAGCCCCATCCTCTTTGATGCTTTGCCCTTTTACTCTACAACATGGTAGGAGGCACTCAATGGAGAAACTGTTGGGATTGCAACATGGGTAAGCGTAGATACATCAGGTTTGATACCAGGCGAGTCTTTCTATGGCCTTGTATAGTGAGTGTCAAAGAACTGGGTGAAAATACCACCTTATTTTGATTTGATTTTTTACTTTTTAATTTTTTTCCTTAAGAGCTGCCTGCTACTATGAGGCGACCTCGAAACATTTTATGAATGACGTTTCCGCGTGCACTACATACCTGTAGTAAAATGTGTGATTATTAATATATTCCCTTAAATCAGAGATAACTGTGTTTTTTTCAGTCTTTGCAAGGTTGAAAAGGAAGCATTGGAAACGCTGCTCCGGGAGGCCACGTGACTCGAGCTAGAGTTTTCTGACATTTTCTAAAGATAGCAGATAATTAGGCATCAGAGAATTGTTACTGCTATTAAATCGTCTCGTTAGAAGCTTTAGAGAAACAGCAATTAAAAAAAAGACAAAATAAAGTCAAACAAGAGATTTGCCTAGAGGGAGACATACAGAAAATGGGAGGGAGAGGGAGGGAGCTGGGGGAATACAAAGAGACAGTAAATTGGGTTAAAGAAAAAAGATGGGGACATAAGAGACAGTGATGGAGAGACAGAGAAAGAGAGAGACACTCCCACAGAAATTCTAAACAACTAGGAGAAAAAAACGGGGTAGAGGTTTAAAAGAGCAATTGGGAATCAGGAAACAAAAACGAAAAGCATCATTTTGTTATATTATTTTGTTATACGTGCCTATATGGCGAATATTCAGGATGGCCTTAGAGAATCAATGGTTTTGAAGAGCTCATGCAGATCGGATTCTGATGGTGTTTGTGAATTTTAATTTGTAGGAGGCAAGAGGTAGTCTAAAAGGCAATATCTTCCTATTGAGTTTTAGATGCTTGTATGTTTGCTTGGTACGGTTGGAAATACAGCAAAGATGCTTTCTATTAATTTAGTTATTTGGGTTGCTTATTTTCCAGCAAGTATTTATGTGGGTGTGTTATCCGGAGGCTGTGGATTTTGCCCAGGTGCCATCTCATCCCTCTACTGGAACATCTGCGATGTGTTTAGTGGGACTGTAGTAGGGAATATTGAATCCCGGATATGGGCAGGACCAGTGGCGGGCTCACTGAGGAAGTGCTGTGGGGTGGTGGGGCGGGGCGGGTGGGGGAAGGGCAGGATGGCCGCCACTGGTCAGGACAGAATAGCATAACAGCAATATTAAGGGACAAAATATGGAAAGATGAGCGCACATAGGAAGGTAAGGCTTTACAATTCTTAAATTCGCATCCACGTATATATGCCCAAGGTATGTTCATGTGGTGATAGGTATAGAAAATGTATAGAAACTTACCTTTTGATATATTGTTGTAAAAATATTCTGTCCCATTGATATTTGGAGCTTAATATTTTCTGACTACACCGTTTAATTGGTATTATGATTTTTAGCCATGCTTTGTTGTGCTTTTTAGACATGCTCTGTTGTGTTTTTTTAGCCATGCTTTGTTGTGTTTTTTAGACATGCTTTTTTGTGTTTTTTAGACATGCTTTGTTGTGTTTTTTAGACATGCTTTTTTTGTATTTTTTTAGACATGCTTTGTTGTGTTTTTAGACATGATTTTTAGTTTGTTAGAGGGGGTGGTGATGTGAGTGCTGCTGATGGCATGCCCCATCACTAGTCTTTATTCCAAGTCGCTCTGATAGGCGTGGAGATACTGGTTCGAATAATTCTGAGGTGCCCGGTATTCCTACCCAGGACTACCAGATGCGGTAACACTGTACCTGGTATGACCTGGTGTGAAATGCACCCAATGAATCTGATCATGAGAATAAGCCTCCTAAACAACACGAGCAGAGCCGGCTATAGCTCTTGTGGCACTTGGTGCGCCAATCATCTTTGGTGCCCCTGCCCCCATGACTTCCTCTTACTCGGATCCCCTCATTTCTCCAGCAATAATTTATTGTTAAACACAGCGCACCCCCTGAGGTTAGTGCCCCCCTCCACAGGTCAGCACCCAGTGCAGCTGCACCAGTCGCACTGCCCTAAAGCCGGCCCTGTGTACGAGCCTTTGATGCTTGATCAGTTATTCCGGGTACCACAGGTTATTCTCGAAACATGGCCTATTGTATTGTATTGTATTGTAATTGCATTTATATAGCCCTTGCTACCCCAGACAAGGCGTCAACACGCTTTTTCGGTGAGTAGCACGCTACTCCGGGACCCATAGAGGATTACTGTTGAATTAGTATAGTGAATCATGCAAGTACATTTTAAGTGGTGGTTAGGTTAGTCAGTTATTTGGATTTGGAATGATAGCAGAAGGATAGAGGAGGAAAAAGGTTTGTAACTCACGATGGTGTGAAATAGTGTGGACATGCGTGTGGGAAATTGACCGCAGTGTCTAGCCATTTCAGAATGAGGGCCTTGGCGGTAAACGTGTGCCATGTTGGATCTGTATAAGGTGCTGTTCCCATATGTTGCTTTGGATATTTCCATATGTTGTTGTTTAGTTGAATGTCTCAAAAGAATGGAGGATCCCCTAGTGACGGATGCCAGGGAGGGGGAGTTAGAATTGACAAACAGAATCCCTGTGTTTTGAAGCAGCCTTAAGTTACTGAGGGAAATAATCCCTGGGGGGTTTCTATAGAGAATCTATTGAGGGGCGAAAACAACCGTGAGCCAATGACAGTAAGCAACAAAATTCAACTGTAATCAAGTAATAAGCATGAACAAAGGGATAAAAATCAATTTATGATTTATTTGGACCTCCCGAATGGGTTACAATCTAAAATAATTAAAAACAACTAAAAAAACCTTTTTATGAGAAGGTTGGGAATTCAAACTATTTGCACTATAAAAGACAATCAAGACAAATCAATGTGTGAAAACAAGTCAAGAACAATCAAGACAAATCGATGTGCAAAACAAGTCGACGCGGCGTTTCGGTGTCTTTCAATCTTTACACCTTCATCAGGACAAACATATATTTCAGAATATCTATAAGTTAAACAACAGAAGTTTAGTACCATTTCGTATCAACCACTTTCGTCACTACAGTTTGCTTACTCTTTTTTATAAACAGTATTACATCCCCTTAAGGCTCCCTCTCGGCGTTTATAGTATCCACCTCTTGCCTAAGCAGTTTCTCATACCCCACTCTTTTTTTAAAAATTGTTCACTTTGTTACTATTAGTGAGCAAGATCTGATACCTGCAGTTTGATTACAGATTCAAGTCTAATCAATGTCTTCAGTTCTTTTCCTCTCAGCGTAGACTGGCTTATGATGATTGAGTCACACTGGGAAGCTATAGAGAGTATCAAATGATATATTATAGCTCCAGGCCCTGTAAGTGGCTAAATCTTAAATTATTTATCTCTGAGTGGCTCTTATTTTCTCAATGAGCCGTTTACCTTTTGATTATGCTTCAACGTTTTCGTATTGCACGGAGGAACCACCGTATAGTAGTAAGATCTCTCAAATCTGGAGTTGTATTGGATGTCCTGTTAGAATAAATACATGCCTTCCCTTAGTTGCTGTTGGAATGTAAGGGCAATACAAGGGGGGAAGAATTTTTATAAGGCGAAACGATCAATAGGGGCAAGTACTAATAGTCTGTCCATAATATACTCACCAACTCAGAATTGGTTAGAGTTGCCGGTGTGCTCTTTGAATTATGCACCTCCACTCTGTGATTTCATTTATCAGGTCAGCGGTATCTATAAGGACAAGATTGATTTCGACCTGATCAAAATAATATTAATTCTATACTTGTTTGCTCAAACTTTTGATCTTCTCTGGGCTCTCCATTAGGATTATTTCTTTTAGACTTTAGTGTTATCAAGAGACTTATATTTGCTTAACCCCTTGTCTAGTCAAATGAGGGATATTTCTCAAAATTACCCCAGATATGGTGTTTTGATAATAAAATTATTCCGCCCAATTTGTTTCCATCCTACTGATTAGCAGGATTTTCCTTGGCCAAAAACAGTTTTATAGGACAACTCTTGAGTTTAAGGTAAACCCTACTAAGGGGTTAAGATCCCCATAGCTTCTTGCACTTAGAATGGTCATAGTGACCCTCTTCCATGCCATCGTTAAGTCAAGGCCTTCTCTATGTCCATACCTGTGGTTTCTTAGCCGGCCTCCCTGTTCCTCCGTGCGTTCGCCTTCGTGTGGATTCAAAGGGTGAACTGCACTCTCTGGCGCTGCGTTTTTATGCTGACTCCGCTCGACTTCACCCGGAAGAGGGAAGAGGAAGAGGGTCACTATGACCATTCTAAGTGCAAGAAGCTATGGGGATCTTAACCCCTTAGTAGGGTTTACCTTAAACTAAAGAGTTGTCCTATAAAACTGTTTTTGGCCAAGGAAAATCCTGCTAATCAGTAGGAAGGAAACAAATTGGGCGGAATAATTTTATTATCAAAACACCATATCTGGGGTAATTTTGAGAAATATCCCTCATTTGACTAGACAAGGGGTTAAGCAAATATAAGTCTCTTGATAACACTAAAGTCTAAAAGAAATGTACAAAAAACCCTAATGGAGAGCCCAGAGAAGATCAAAAGTTTGAGCAAACAAGTATAGAATTAATATTATTTTGATCAGGTCGAAATCAATCTTGTCCTTATAGATACCGCTGACCTGATAAATGAAATCACAGAGTGGAGGTGCATAATTCAAAGAGCACACCGGCAACTCTAACCAATTCTGAGTTGGTGAGTATATTATGGACAGACTATTAGTACTTGCCCCTATTGATCGTTTCGCCTTATAAAAATTCTTCCCCCCTTGTATTGCCCTTACATTCCAACAGCAACTAAGGGAAGGCATGTATTTATTCTAACAGGACATCCAATACAACTCCAGATTTGAGAGATCTTACTACTATACGGTGGTTCCTCCGTGCAATACGAAAACGTTGAAGCATAATCAAAAGGTAAACGGCTCATTGAGAAAATAAGAGCCACTCAGAGATAAATAATTTAAGATTTAGCCACTTACAGGGCCTGGAGCTATAATATATCATTTGATACTCTCTATAGCTTCCCAGTGTGACTCAACCATCATAAGCCAGTCTACGCTGAGAGGAAAAGAACTGAAGACATTGATTAGACTTGAATCTGTAATCAAACTGCAGGTATCAGATCTTGCTCACTAATAGTAACAAAGTGAACAATTTTTTAAAAAAAGAGTGTGGTATGAGAAACTGCTTAGGCAAGAGGTGGATACTATAAACGCCGAGAGGGAGCCTTAAGGGGATGTAATACTGTTTATAAAAAAGAGTAAGCAAACTGTAGTGACGAAAGTGGTTGATACGAAATGGTACTAAACTTCTGTTGTTTAACTTATAGATATTCTGAAATATATGTTTGTCCTGATGAAGGTGTAAAGATTGAAAGACACCGAAACGCCGCGTCGACTTGTTTTGCACATCGATTTGTCTTGATTGTTCTTGACTTGTTTTCACACATTGATTTGTCTTGATTGTCTTTTATAGTGCAAATAGTTTGAATTCCCAACCTTCTCATAAAAAGGTTTTTTTAGTTGTTTTTAATTATTTTAGATTGTAACCCATTCGGGAGGTCCAAATAAATCATAAATTGATTTCTATCCCTTTGTTCATGCTTATTACTTGATTACAGTTGAATTTTGTTGCTTACTGTCATTGGCTCACGGTTGTTTTCGCCCCTCAATAGATTCTCTATAGAAACCCCTCAGGGATTATTTCCCTCAGTAATTTAAGGCTGCTTCAAAACACAGGGATTCTGTTTGTCAAGTTTAGTTGAATGTCCACATTGATGGTGTATCTGTGCCGTGTTGGAGATTTTAGTGGATTCTTTTCGTTTTTACCAGAGGTATAAGTGGGCCGGTACTGTATGGTACTGAGTAAGGCACTTTTTTTATTTTGAGAGGGAGAGTACCAGCACTTCTCAAGACAGACATAATACTTGTAATTGTAGAGTACCAGCACTTCTCAAGAAAGACGTAATATTTGTAATTGGAGAGTACCAGCACTTCTCAAGAAAGACGTAAAACTTGTAATTGTAGAGAATCAGCACTTCTCAAGAAAGACGTAATACTTATAATTGGAGAGTACCCGTACTTCTCAAGAAAGACATAATACTTGCAATTGGAGAGTACCAGCACTTCTCATGAAAGACGTAATACTTGTAATTGGAGAGTACCAGCACTTCTCAAGAAAGACGTAATACTTGTAATTGGAGAGTAAAGCACTTCTCAAGCAATACATAATACTTGTAATTGGAGAGCACCAGCACTTTGCTAAAAAGACGTAATACTTGTAATTGGGGAGTAAAAGCACTTCTCAAGAAATACATAATACTTGTAATTGGAGAGCACCAGCACTTTCCAAAAAAGACGTAATACTTGTAATTGGGGAGTAAAAGCACTTCTCAAGAAAGACGTAATACTTGTAATTGGAGAGTACCAGCACTTCTCAAGAAAGATGTAATACTTGTAATTGGAAAGTACCAGCACTTCTCAAGAAAGACGTACCACTTGTAATTGGAGAGTACCGGCACTTCTCAGAAACAAGCAGGTACTCTGGTACAGAGTGCCTGCACTTCTATTTCTCCATTCCAAGCAAATGTTTTTAATGTACATCTTGGCGAGAGGGTGTAAGTGACACGCCTGCTGCTTGACTTGAAGTGAGGCCAGACTTTGGACTGGAGTTGGACATTGAGAGGGGGTGAAGGGCGAAGGGGGTGGGCCCCCGCAGCCACGTTTCATGTTTAAATAGGATTCTGTGTCGTTTCTTTGGTCGTTTTGCGGTCTTTGCCCAGAAGACCCTAGTGACAGTGAGAGGACCGAGCTCAGAAAGGGGCTGGGGGCTTAGAGAGCCCCGTCTGTGCTAATGCGGCTGGCCTAGCGTGAAATCCTATTACAAAGGGATCCCAGCTTGCTGCAGTGGGGGCGGGCGAGGGGGCACGCCCCATGAATCCCATTACAGCAGGAGAAGAACTCCCGGGGGGTTGGGGGGGATCAGAGATGGGCGACCACTTTATGGAGGGGAAAATAAGAGTGGGCAGCGGATGGAGGGGATATTGCACCGTGGTCACACCCCACAGATCCCATAATTGAAGGCTTTCCCAATACAATAGAGGCCCCTATTGTAAGAGGGCGCGGAGGTGCGGGGGGCGGAGATAAGACGCTATATAGAAAGGAATCCATCTCCGGGTGCAGAGAGTGGGGCTGCAAAACAGTGTAGGCAGTGAAGAGGAAGTGCATGTATCGTGCAACTTACAACACAACTAGTTTGGTGCCGTCCTGATAGTTTCAGAGACAAATGCTCGGTAGTGACGCATCGGGTCCCAGGACAGCGCTGCAAAACTCACTGTCAGCGCGAGGAGCTATGCCCAAGATTGTCAGGGACAGCATCGTCAGTGCGAGGAGCTGGGTACCACTGGTATGCACGGAGGCTGCGCGTGCAGTGCGCGGAGCTGGGTACCACTGGCATGCACGGAGGCTGCGCGTGCAGTGCGCGGAGCTGGGTACCACTGGCATCCACAAGGGCTACGCGTGCAGTGCGCGGAGCTGGGTACCATTGGCATGCACGAGGGCTGCTCGTGCAGTGCGCGGAGCTGGGTGCCACTGACATACACGAGGGCTGCGCGTGCACTGCGCGGAGCTGGGTAGCACTGGCATGCACGAGGGCTGCGCGTGCACTGCGCGGAGCTGGGTAGCACTGGCATCCACGAGGGCTGCGTGTGCAGGGCGCGAAGCTGGGTACCACTGCATGCACGAGGGCTGCAGTTGCTGTGCGCGGAGCTGGGTACCACTGGCATGCACGTGGGCTGCGCGTGCAGTGCGAGGAGCGGTGTACATCACGGTTCGATAGAACGTGAAAAGGGCATCTTTCGTCATCTAAAGGCTGGAGACTAAATACGACCGGCCACTTGTGAGCACGCCCGCTTCTGTCCTCCGTCCACCCTCCCACGCCCTCCTCAGCTGCAGCAAAGAGCGCCCCTCAGTTTCATTCACCCCCACCCCTCTGACAATCAGCCTGCTCCTCACATCTGAAGCCCAGGATTAGCTTCCGTACAAAGATGCTCTTCTTGCCGTGGGGGGAGTGGGGGTGGCCTTTTAATCCTCATGTGCAGAGTCTAACTGGGATCTCTTCACTGCGCCTCCCTCGCAAAAGGCTTCTTCACTGACTGTCTTTCTCTTTACTCTCCTCCACAACAAAAGGACATGTACATTCACTCTTTCACTGACTATCCTTCTCTTTACTCTCCTCACACAAGAAAAGGACATGTACATTCACTCTTTCACCGACTATCCTTCTCTTTACTCTCCTCCACAAGAAAATGGCATGTACATTCACTCTTTCACTGACTATCCTTCTCTATACTCCCCTCACACAAGAAAAGGGCATGTACATTCACTCTCTCACTGACTATCCTTCTCTTTACTCTCCTCCACAAGAAAAGGGCATGTACATTCACTCTTTCACTGACAATTCTTCTCTTACACTCATCTACAACAAAAGGGCACGTACAGTCACTCTTTCACTGACTATCCTTCTCTTTACTCTCCTCCACAAGAAAATGGCAAGTACATTCACTCTTTCACTGACTATCCTTCTCTTTACTCGCCTCCACATCAAAAGGGCATGTACATTCACTCTCTCACTGACTATCCTCTTAACTCGCCTCCACAACAAAAGGACACGTGCGTTCACTCTTTCACTGACTATCCTTCTCTTTACTCTCCTCCACAACAAAAGGGCATGCACATTCACTCTTTCACTGACTGTCCTTCTCTTTACTCTCCTCCACAAGAAAAGGGCATGTACATTCACTCTTTCACTGACTATCTTTCTCTTTACGCTCCTCCACAACAAAAGGACAAGTACATTCAGTCTCTCACTGACTATCCCTCTCTCTACTCTCCTCACACAAGAAAAGGGCAAGTACATTCACTCTTTCACTGACTATCTTTCTCTTTACACCCATCCACAAGAAAATGGCATACATTCACTCTTTCACTGACTATCCTTCTCTTTACTCTCCTCCACAACAAAAGGACATGTACATTCACTCTTTCACCGACTATCCTTCTCTATACTCCCCTCACACAAGAAAAGGGCATGTACATTCACTCTTTCACTGACTATCGTTCTCTTTACTCCCCTCACACAACAAAAGGGCACGTACAGTCACTCTTTCACTGACTATCCTTCTCTTTACTCTCCTCCACAAGAAAATGGCAAGTACATTCACTCTTTCACTGACTATCCTTCTCTATACTCCCCTCACACAAGAAAATGGCAAGTACATTCACTCTTTCACTGACTATCCTTCTCTTACACTCATCTACAACAAAAGGGCACGTACAGTCACTCTTTCACTGACTATCCTTCTCTTTACTCTCCTCCACAAGAAAATGGCAAGTACATTCACTCTTTCACTGACTATCCTTCTCTTTACTCGCCTCCACATCAAAAGGGCATGTACTTTCACTCTTTCACCGACTATCCTTCTCTTTACTCCCCTCACACAAGAAAAGGGCATGTACATTCACTCTTTCACTGACTATCCCTCTCTCTACTCTCCTCACACAAGAAAAGGGCAAGTACATTCACTCTTTCACGGACTATCCTTCTCTTTACTCTCCTCCACAAGAAAATGGCAAGTACATTCACTCTTTCACTGACTATCCTTCTCTTTACTCGCCTCCACATCAAAAGGGCATGTACTTTCACTCTTTCACCGACTATCCTTCTCTTTACTCTCCTCCACAAGAAAAGGACATGTACATTCACTCTTTCACTGACTATCCCTCTCTCTACTCTCCTCACACAAGAAAAGGGCAAGTACATTCACTCTCTCACTGACTATCTTTCTCTTTACACCCATCTACAAGAAAATGGCATACATTCACTCTTTCACTGACTATCCTTCTCTTTACTCTCCTCCACAACAAAAGGACATGTACATTCACTCTTTCACCGACTGTCCTTCTCTATACTCCCCTCACACAAGAAAAGGGCATGTACATTTACTATTTCACTGACAATTCTTCTCTTACACTCATCTACAACAAAAGGGCACGTACAGTCACTCTTTCACTGACTATCCTTCTCTTTACTCTCCTCCACAAGAAAATGGCAAGTACATTCACTCTTTCACTGACTATCCTTCTCTTTACTCGCCTCCACATCAAAGGGGCATGTACTTTCACTCTTTCACCGACTATCCTTCTCTTTACTCCCCTCACACAAGAAAAGGACATGTACATTCACTCTCTCACTGACTATCCTTCTCTTAACTCGCCTCCACAACAAAAGGACACGTGCATTCACTCTTTCACTGACTATCCTTCTCTTTACTCTCCTCCACAACAAAAGGGCATGCACATTCACTCTTTCACTGACTGTCCTTCTCTTTACTCTCCTCCACAAGAAAAGGGCATGTACATTCACTCTTTCACTGACTATCTTTCTCTTTACGCTCCTCCACAACAAAAGGACAAGTACATTCAGTCTCTCACTGACTATCCCTCTCTTTACTCTCCTCACACAAGAAAAGGGCAAGTACATTCACTCTTTCACTGACTGTCCTTCTCTTTACTCTCCTCCACAAGAAAAGGGCATGTACATTCACTCTTTCACTGACTATCTTTCTCTTTACACCCATCCACAAGAAAAGGGCATACATTCACTCTTTCACTGACTATCCTTCTCTTTACTCTCTTCCACAAGAAAAGGGCATGTAAATTCAGTCTCTCACTGACTATGCGGCCAGGGCGACTGACGCTGGAATCTGGGGACCACGGTTCGATCCCCGGCTCCGGCGGCAGGTTAGCCCAGCACCATGTGACTCTGGGCAATAGCTCGCTTAATCTTCCCGACGGCCCCCAGCGCCTAGAGACCCTTACGGGTGATTGTGCGCTTTACAAATGTGGACTTTACTTTACTCCTCCACAAGAAAATGGCAAGTACATTCACTCTTTCACTGTCTATCCTTCTCTTTACTCTCCTCCACAAGAAAATGGCAAGTACATTCACTATTTCACCGACTGTCTTTCTCTTTACACCCATCCACAAGAAAAAGGCATACATTCACTCTTTCACTGACTATCTTTCTCTTGATACCCATCCACAAGAAAATGGCAAGTACATTCAGTCTCTCACTGACTATCTTTCTCTTTACACTCTTCCAGAACATCACTGACTGTTCTTCTCCTTACTCTCCTCCACAACAAAGGGCTCGTACATTCAATCTTTCACTGACTATCCTTCTCTTTACTCTCCTCCACAACAAAATGGCATGTATATTCAGTCACGGAGGCGTTTTTGGGCCTCCTCGCGGAGTTCCGCAGAGCAGAACTTCACTGACTCCACCCAGGCCTAATATGGGGGAAACATCCTTTACAACGCAACTTTCACCACGCAGTGCTTTTACATCGCAACTTTTACAACGCAAACCATTACAACGCATTGCGCTGGGGGGCGCTCTAGGATAGGGAATAGATTTAATTTACTATCCAACACCTTCGTTACTATCCACGGGGACTGGAGTTGGAATAGTAAATTAAACTATTCACTATCCAGCACCCCAAAGCGCTATGCGTTGTAATGGTATGCGTTTTAAAAACTGCGATGTAAAAGCATGCGTTGTAATGTCATACATCCCTAATATGGTTGGGCTTTTGACAGCCTTGGATAAAAAGTGTTCAAATAAATTGTATTATAGCCATGGAGCTCCTTGTAAGAGAGTGAATTGAAATAGGCCATAGCAACCCTGCCTGGTGTGCCTTAATCTATGTTTTTCATCACTATTGTAAAGCTGGGAGAAAGGGTCTAGCTATGTCAGGCACTGAACGATTACTCAATCAAGTCTTTTTGATAACCAGTAAGTGGAAGCTATTGTTTAGGGTAAGGTAGTGAATGTCACTGGCTTCACTGACAGTGGATCAGCATTGAAGAGCGTACCAAGTAAGCATTAGGGTGAGGGGATGATACAGATATGTCTGGGAAAGTGATGGAGAACAAGATGGATCTTGCAAGGAATATAAGATTCGAAGAGGGAAGAAAAGAGTTGATTGGGGCGATCATCTGAGTCAGGTGCTTTTGAGAAAGTGGTTGAATCTGCAGGAGAGGAGTGGCCGCTCGTGAGCGCTTTCAGCTTGTTGAAGGTCAAGTTGAATGTCGTTGAGCTTGAGATTGATGGACAATGTTGAGTGAATGTTCTTTACCGAATTCAAATGTCTGTAGTGTAGAACAAAAACTAATTGTAAGTGTCTCTGTTTACTGGTTGAAGTGTGTATCAGCAATCAGAGATTCTGGATGGAGTGTGACACTTTTTATTGCGAATTTTGAGGTTGCAGATTAGATATAGGAATTTCATAGTTTGAGGGACCACAAATGAAGAGCTGTAAACCAAGAGAATTGTTGAGGGCCATGATGAGACAGAAGAAATATTTATGTGTTTTCATATGAGGAAATAGCTGTAGCTGGAGGTCTTTCATAGGCTCAGTCTTAACTGTTCAAAGTTATATCCTTGTGTAGAAAGACTTTCGAGGAGGAAGGAGAATTCCTCAAATCCAGGAACTCCCTCTATCTGTACCAAATGTTGGGATGATTTGTGGCATATAGAGTCTATGAGATGAATTAGGTAGTTAACAAGAACAGTCACGAGTGAGGAAAAGATTGATTATTAGGCTTAAGTAGCCAGACATCAGGAAAATAACATAAAAATTAAATTGAGAATCAGGGCGTTGATTTAGAGAAATTAATACTACAATCCCATAAAGTTCAAAAGTACAAAATAAACATTTATAAACATAATACTTACCAAAACACTTGCCTTATACATTGTAAAAGCATGCTCTGTAACAGTCATTGCGTTGTAATGGCATGCGTTGTAAAAGCATGCATTGTAATGGTTGTTTCGATGTATTTGTATGCGTTGTAATGCATGCGTTGTAATGGATGTTTCCCCAACAGACATAAAAAGAGGCTCAGACTGGCATTCATTGCAAGGGTTAAAAATACTTATGGCCCATCTTCTTGAATGGGTATTCTCTATTCATTGGTCATAAACTGGTGATGGTAAGCCCGGGTAGGTAAATTCTGAGGATGCACATTTTTCTGTTGACTCGAGGGCCCACACCTAAAGTGATACCCACATGTTGATCCCATATCTGAAGGTGGAGAGCTTTAATCCAAGGATGTGCACCATATCCATGGTGTGAGTATGTTGGTGACCTTTGTGTGGTATGTGTGTGGCCCCCATTTGTAGAGAAAGTGGCGAGTGAACAAGCAGTATGGCTGGTGGTTTGGTGAAATTTTTGAGGTGAAAGAGGGGTGCTAGGGATGATATCCCAGAAACACTAGACATAACATACTTTTCATACATATCACACACAAAACACTAACACATAATTTAGAGTGCGTGTGACAAAAATATCAATTGCTGACCACATACACAGCAAACTACACATAACGCACATTCAACGTATAATACACACCATATGCACTGCAACCTACAAATACACTACACATACACCTTACAACTATTATACATTATAATCAATTAAAATACCATAACCACAACAAATAAACCGCATATAAAACACATAGCACACACATAAAACTCACTACAAGTATGATAAATGCCACTCACACCACACATATTTCACATACAACACATACCATGCACACTGCAGACACGACATACGCGTAACAAACACTAAACATCTCTTTGTTTACATTTGTATGACAGCTACAATTCTAATTAGAGTTCTGATTTGTCAATATAAAACATAAAAAAGCCAATCAAGGAAATGGAAATGGTTCCCAAGATAAAATGTGGCTAGCAGATGGCTCCGTAGGCTAATTCTGAGCGTTGTAAAGGAGGAGTTAGGGGTATATTAGCTAGGAGGGAACTCCACATTTTGGGGGTTGTTACCAGATAATGTGCTTTTTATTGCAGTGCCCTTCTAGTGCTTTGAAACTTCAAGTTGCATGGATTATTTCCCTAGCAGTATTTTGTTTCTTCCTGAGATGGCAAGGTTGTTTGTTTATGCTATATATGAAAAACATAGCCTGTAATAATTGTGGTGCATGTGGGTGTTTTGCGTATGTGGTGTTCAGTGTACTCCTTGTGTTACATGTGTGATTGGGAACTGTATGTGTCTTGTGCTTTGTGTGTAAAACGAGGACGTTTTGTGCAGTGTTTGCTATGTTTGTCATGGGTCTGATGTGTATTGCATTGGAGATTTGTGCAGTATATGTGCACTGTGTTCTATGTGCGGTGAGTGTGGGTTTATGTGTGGCAGTGGTGGCATGTGTGCCTGTGCTCGGAATAGGGGCGCACAGTGTTGTTGTTTGTCTAGTAGCAGCCGCTGGCGCTTTTCTTCCCTCTCTAAGAGGTGATTAGCCGCATCTTTAAGCACAAAGGCCGGATCCCATAAAACCCTTTTCAGATAACTGTGGTAAAGCCCAGAATGCTCTGTTATAGCGTGGGGGGAGGGGCGATGAGAGAGAACAGGGGATTGGGCCCTCGCATGAAGCTCAAGGGGGCTGTTTGGTATTCCCCAGCGACTGATGAAGAATGAATGAATGGTGGGAGCGAGGGAGGGCAGATGGGCTGGGGATGCTAAAGGGGGGGGATTGACTGCTAATTAGCCTGAAATGGGTGACTGCTGCTGAAAAGCCTTGAAGTGCGAGAATGCCACCACAGCACTTCACAGTGTTTGCAAATATTGGCGAACACTTCCCTCCTCTCTGAGAGGGCGGCCGCCTTTGCTTCTGAGAAGGCCGCCAGTTCCCAGGCGCTTTGAAAGCCCTTGGGGGGACAGGGTAAGGGGAACACAGCCCCAGCAATGGCCACCAGAACCTCAGGGACTATTCATGAGCTTGGTCCTCAGTCGAGCAAACAAGACCTCGCGGCCTCTTTATAGACACTCCGCGAGACGCGACCCCTCCCCCAACTCATCACATGCACGAGGCAATGACGGGACCTTTGGCGTCCCATTGAATCTAGTAGAGAATAGGTTGGGTTCACTGGAACGGGAAAGGTGAAGGTCCATAGCATCTACTTAGCATGCGTTGGGTTCACGAGCTGGCGGCCATGTTGGATTTCAAGAGTAGGCATGAAGAAGAAAATATTGCTACAAAACACTTGACAACACTCTAGAGCATGGGTACTTGCAAACATTTTCCCAGGGGCCAAAAAGTTTGGTCTGTGATGTGCCTGAGGGCTGCATTGATGCCAGCAGGATGGTGGTCGGGTGAGGGGGTGGAGGAGGGGCTAGCGGTAAGGTAGGTGTAGGCGAAGTGAAGGATATACATCTAGTGTTTGAACTGAACAATGTTTAATAAAGAAAACCTGGGGTTAATCTCAGCATCCCCACTTTTCCAAATAAGTGTTATCTTTAACAATTGTTTAACTTCACATTCCCTCCTTTTTTCTTCATTATCACATATAAGAGGAAGGCGAAATACATGATATCAGGGTGTGGGCGGTAAGAACGTGCTCCTGTGTTTGATTTAATAAACTATGATGTTGTTCATGTATAATAGGAACCTGGGCCACCCAAAGATTTCACATAAGAATTTACTTGCCTCTTTAATTCACTATTGGCGTTGCTGTCAGGGTAGAAGGGAGAATTAATGTTTCTAAATTCATGTTCGAAAACTATTACTTTTAAATTAGTACTTCTCAATGTACTGATATAATCAATTGTACTAAGGTGAAAAGGTTCTGCATGTTAATTAAATACACTCTGAATTTTGCAGACTGATGTCGTTTTACACTTTTGCTGCAAGATGTCTTTAAAAATGAAGGTGTTTTAAAGTTAAGCCCAGAACCCCCTTGTTACATCCTTTCTTTAACACAAATGAACTTTTAAATAAATGTTTGCCTGTCTATTTAATATCTTTTTATTGTTAGTGCTGAGTCAAGTAAACAGCAGCCTGGTGCTCCTGTTGACCAAGGTGCTGCATGTAAAGGGATACAAAAGGGGATGATAGACGGAGCGCTTGAGCAAATCAAACACTCACCCCCAGTCAACGGATCTGGGTTTAATCCATCACCATTCTTTAGCTCACTCAGCCACCCCAGTTCAGACATGGCCATATGCAAATCAGTCTGACCCTGTGCCTCATGGGAACAGTCCAGCCCGAACTGCCAAGCTATGTCTTCCCTGGACCGGAAACAAGCATCCTGGGACCAGTTTCGGATAGGGTACTTTGAGTATCCATGCTCTAGAGAGTGCCCATGCACCCCTCTTTACATGCTAAGTTGAAGCACAGTAAGCAGGTACTGCTCCAGGGGCCAGACTTCATTGCTGTGGTTCTGCGTGGACATGAAATGGGCTCCACAGATTGTTTCCGCACCACGTAGAGACTTGTAACGGTAGGTTGGCAGCTTACACTGGGCACAGAACTTGTACTCCCCATGCCACTGGAATCAAGCTATACACCAAAACCGGTCCTAGGATGCTTGTTTCCAGTCCAGGGATGACCTGGCCTGGCAGTTCGGGCTGGACTGTTCCCATAGGGAGAAGGGTCAAGACTGATTTGCATATGGCTTGGTCCAAACTGGAATGGCATGGGGAGAAAAAAAAAGATGGATTTAGGCCCACATCTCTAAACTGGGGTGAATGTATGAAATTGTTCTGCATTCTGTCATCAATTGTTCTTTTTGCATTTGTCACCCCGAGTGGGACGGGTATGCCCAGACGTCTGTCTCGTGCTCTTCATGCCACTGGAGTCAAGCTAGCCTGGCTGATGAGGAGTGAAACCCCAAAACTGGTCCTAGGATGCTTGATTCCAGTCCAGGGTGCACCTGCCCTGGCAGTTCGAGCTGGACTGTTCCCATAGGGAGCTGTGTCAAGGCTGATTTGCATATGGCTGGGTTCAAACTGGAATGGCATGAGGAGCAAAATAGAGCTGGATTTACGCCCAGATCTCTGTACTGGGGTGAATGTATGACATTGTTCTGCATTCTGTCCATCAATTGTTTTTTTTGCATGATGTACTATTCTCATTCACAAACCAGAGAAGACCAATGTACAAACCAAATGGTTTGCAAAAAGGAATGTCATTTGCAATTCAACCTATTGCCATGGGACCTATGTGCTAATATATTGCATTCAAAAAAGCCCCCCTCTCCCATCGCTTTGGTGGCCATCTGAGCTGAATCCCCCTCCCAAACCTGGTGACTCGGCTAGGAACCTTGGGTTCCGGTTTGACAATGAGCTGTCCTGCAAACCCAAATTAGTCAGGTCTCCTCTGCCTGCTTTGGTAAACTTCATTTGCTCCGCAAAATCCTTCACTTCCTCCCCCTGGAGTACCATTGGACCATCATTTATGCCTTGATCACCTCACATCTTGACTATGCTAACAGTCTCTATTTGGGGGCACCTGCATATTTGATCAGACGCCTGCAGATCTTTCAAAACACGGCGGCTAGACTGATATGTAATATCGCATATCACCATTCAATCACACTCCATTTGAGGAAGCTCCACTGGCTTCCTGTGATCAAACGTATTCAGTTTAAGTCTCTCGTCCAGGCTTTCAGGGCTTTTCAGGGACGTGGTCCAGCTTATCTTACAGCTTGACTCAAGCAGTCCCAATACAGCCGAACCCTTAGATCGAATCATCTTCGCCTCTTGGCGATTCCCCGTTTCTGTCGGTCTAGAATGGGTGACAGAGCCTTTGCAGTGATCACTGCCAATGCCTGGAATAGCCTGCCATTCTCTCTGTGTACTGCTGAGTCTGAAACTATCTTCCGACGCGTCCTAAAGACCTGGCTGTTTTCCAGCCTTAGACCCTTCCTGGTACCTACTTCATTTGATTTATTTATTGATTTTATTTAACTTGTAAGGCGCACAGCTACCCGCAGTGGGTTTCCCGGTGCCAAGGGACAGATTAAAAGGAAGAAAAGAGAACAACCATAAATCATTGCCGAAAGAGCCATGTCTTGAGTCCTTTGCGGAAGCGGAGATAGGTGGTTTCGGTTTTCAGTGCAGTGGGCAAAGTATTCCAAAACTTAGGGCATAAGTGGGAGAATGAGCGGCCGCCCATTTTCACCAGCCTAAATCTAGGAATTACAAAAGCACCTTTACAGGAAGATCTGAGAGAACGAGTGGGGTGATAAGCTTGGATGAGTTCCTGTAGGTATGCGGGAGCCATGCCTTGTTTGATCTTGAATATATAGCAGAGAGCCTTAAACTTAATTCTGCTGGCGATCCTGAGCCAGTGGAGGTCACGAAGTGACTGGGAAATGGAGATTCTCCGTGGAACATGGCATAAGAGGCATGCAGCCGCATTCTGCACAACCTGAAGCTTTCTAAGAGTTTCTTGATCAGCTCCTAAATAAAGAACTTTACCGTGATCCAGGCTTGAAACAACTAAGGCCTGGACGACCGTCCTCTGTGTGGAAACGGGTAACATCTTAAGAATTTTGTGGAGCCATCTTAAAATAGTAAAGCAAGTAGAGGCCAGTTTTACTACTTGCTGCCGCATTGAGAGATTGAGAAATCCAAGGTTGCGAACCTGGGCAACAGGTTGGGGGAAAGAACCCATTTCCTTAGGCCAATGTTGAGGGCCCCATGAGTACCTCCGTTTGCCCAGGATGACAACCTGGTCTTGTTCCCATTAAGCTTGAGAAAGTTGTTACGCATCCATTCTGAGACCTTAATCAGTGCCTGTTTAAGAGCTGAAATGCTTCCATCTTCCACAGTAGAAAGAGAAAAAATAATTTGAGTATCATCAGCGTACGAAAATAAAGTAAGACCAGCTTTCGCCACAATAGTGGCCAGGGGTCTAACGTAGATATTAAAAAGTAGAGGACTCAGGATAGATCCCTGAGGCACACCGTACGCTGAAGAACAAATTTTGGAAGAGGCTTTCGCAGAAAAGACCTGGAAGGTACGACAATTTAGGAAGGAGGCAAGCCAAGCCAAGGCAGGACCCTCAACTCCCAGAGACCGAAGAGATGCGAGAAGGATGGAGTGTGTCACAGTATCAAAAGCCGCACTCAGATCGAGTAATATGAGTGCAGATGTCTTTCCGCAATCAATACAGTGACGCCGTCTCTTGGTGACTCCAAGAAGCGTTGTTTCAGTGGAGTGATTGGCCCTGAAACCTGATTGAGAAGGATGTAAGAAGCCCAAACTTTCCACAAAATGAGTAAGCTGGTTATTAATATGTCTTTCCAAAATCTTGGAGATAATAGGTAGCAGAGAGATAGACCTATAATTTCATAGTTTAGAGGGGTCAGCTCCAACCTTTTTTAAGAGTGGAATGATCATTGCATGTTTCCGCTCAGGTGGAACAAGAGCATCTCTTAATGAAGAGTTAGGAAGCTCCTTCAGCACATTAAGGGAGTCAGGGCCAAGTTGCCGCAAAATTTTAATCGGCAGAGGGTCGCGAGGGGAGCCCTATTTAATACTCGCCAGACAAAGAGAAAAAGTTGTGTCATCAAACGGTAGCCAGCCAACAAGTTTGGCTGCAGAATCAGGCCCGTTTCCATAAATGGGTCAGGGAGCAGAACAGATTCCACCGGGAGGGGGGGACCCAAAGAATCATGGATAAGCTCAACCTTTGCTATGAAGAACTCCGCAATAGAGTCACATTGCGCCTCATCTAGAATCGGTGGAGTAGGGACAGTGTCAGAGCCTGTCAACTTCTTTACCACGGAGAAGAGCGTTCGCAAACAATTTTGGGCCTGTGTAACGGTGTTAGTGATATAAGTGGCTCTTGCCAATTTGCACGATTTATGATATTCTTTGAGAGAGCCTTTGTAATCAGCTTTTCGGGCAGGAGAGTAAGAAAGCCTCCATTTCCTCTCAAGGACCTTACATTTAGATTTCACTGCCTTTAAGTTTTCTGAAAACCACGGGGCAGGAGAGCGGTGAGGCATGGAGTACTTGGGCACCAGGGGAAGAGAAGTATTAACAGCAACAGTACCCCCGTTGGGGGTAGCTGAGCGCTTTATAATTTTCTAAATAATAATAATAATTTCATTGTAAATTGTCCACTCAAGGAAAGTCACAAAATGTTATGCCTAATAAATATGAATTAGACAGGATGCAATTTGTGACTCTGTGATTGGCTGCAAGTGCAGGGTTGGAGGCCTGAAAAGGACTCCAGGCCTCCATCCCTTCATTTGCATTCTAAAAGGGAAACATTTTTCAAGGCAGCCTTGGTCCATTAAAAGGACAGGTGCTGATTTAGAAAAGGGAAATTATTAAAGTTTGGGAACACTCTGCATGGGCAGTAGGCAGTGATCCTCTGGACCACTGCCTGCTTCACCAGAGCCACTGACATGATCACTAAAGGACAATCTGCCCCACTGGGACTGCTTCTCCCATACAATTCAGTTACGACCTAAGCTCGCAGCGGGGTCAGTAACTGATCAATGGACTGTGACTGCAATTGCAGTAGCAAACCCAAATTAAATCACATTGTTAATCTCAAATGGGAGAGGACACCTCTTTCACGCCCCTCTATGTTTAATTCTTCATCAGGGGTGTAGCTTCAGGGTGTTTGGATGTTAAATCCCCCTAAAAAGTTTACTTTGTAGTAAATAGTTGGGTACAAGTGCTTTTAGTCAGGTATGGTGAAGTGTCACTCGAATTTCATCTGGGATTTTTACATGCCCACACTGACAAAAACACACACATAAACTTTCTCTCATCTCTCTTTTGAAGGCCTTAAAAAATGTGATTAGTTTGAAAATGTTTGTGTTTTAGGTCCCCCTAACAATCCACCCTTTTCTCTCATTCCACTGTCCCTAAGGCCCCCTCATGTCATACTTCTCATATAATGTGTTTTAACGAGATATCCCAGCACGATTATTGGGAAATCTGAAGCTCACCCACCCCCCCAGTCTTATTGACTAAGCTATGTCCTGTTCTTAATTGATAACAAAAGCCCTATCATAAGTCTGACTCATGGAAGGGCTTTGGTACATTTTAAATATGTATTTTTAAGTCTCCCATCATCTGACCCCTGGAGGCAATCCATATTCCAAAGGGTCCGGAAAACGGTTCTCAGTTTAAGCAATGCTGTATGCAAAAACAATTCTGACACAAAGATGTGAGTGGCCCATGTCAGATCCATCACTGAGGAGACTGAAAAGACCGGATCTATGGACAAACGTTGTGCAGAAATGTAAGGCTTAAGGACCAGCTACAAAGCTTTTATAGTCAAATTGACATTTTATGGAAGTATGATTCTACCGGTTTGGGGTTTGGGATTTTTGTGGACTTTGGTATCTTTTTGGGGGAGGAATACCTCTCACAACTAATTTATAATTTGTATTCAGAGATCAATTAGTTAATTCATTTATATTACAGTGAAATCTTAAAGTCTGATTAAGAGTATGACATATGAGTTAGTCCATCATAAATGTGACAGATTTCTTGTCCACCTTATTAAAAGGGCAACAGAATATAATGCACTTGTAAAAAGGCGAACAGGATGGCCATCACGTTTCTGACGGGATAAACCGTCTGCCAAACGCTAAATTGGCCATTAGTCTCAAAATGCTTGAAAAGATTTTAATGGAAGGTTAACGAGATAGGTATATGGGCCGCTCTGTGATCTAGAAAAATGCTTTTCTGGAATTGTGAGAATTGGAAGAAGCTTCCCTGTGTATCCTTGAAAATCACTATCTGCTCCTGGGTTAACTGTTTTCAGGACATTGGAAAGCTCATATTTGTGGATGATCCCAATATTATTACTATATTTAACCATTTGTACAACTACTGTACCAATCAGTAAGGCTTCTTAGGGCTCATGAGCATGGCAGATACTTTATTGTGCATGGTTATTTAAAACCTTTACAATATAGAGAAAAGAAAGTTCAATTTATAAAACATAAGTCAAATTTAAACATGTTAAAACAAAAGATCCGTCCATAAAACAAAAGGCAAAATACAAGGTGTAATAACAATAACACAATTAAAAGAAGCTTAACATCTTGTTGAACGGTCTATTTATCATAAAAAAGTTTTTTAACAAAAGGGGGTTCTCCATCAATGCCGGCCAAAGGGAGGTATAATAAAGTGCCAATATTAAGTTATAATAACAGTTCGGAATGTCCCAATTTGTAGTTGATGATGGTCGATATGTGGGAGAGTCAGGGTGACACTCTAGTGGTTGGTCATCAGGGGTACCATGGGGTTCATCCTTCTTAGGGCTCATGAAGCAATGTGCCCCTAATAAAAATGGGGAGGAAAGGATCAATAATAAACCCGGGTGATATATAAATTACGCTGGCATCATATGTGCGTTGTGTTAGGCTTGTTACATGAAATTCCCCAAATTAGGCCTTTACGCGACATCACCTAATGTTATGCTGTTTGAAGTAAAATGTTATTGTGACCATGCAGGAATAAACATGAATGTCCAGAACGCATGTGGCTGCTCATGCCACTTCTGTTTTTTCTGCATTTTTGCCTCAAAATGCATCCTCGCAACAAAAAATGATGCACAGACACATTTTGAGCTAAAATGTAGCGATAAATTAGGGATCTGCATTTGACATAATTAAGTTTTTTCTTTCCTGAGATGTCAGGTAATTACATGAAAGCAAATTACACATATTTCACTCTCATATAATCATTACAAAGAGAGATGCCAATAAAAGACGATGGCTTGAACAGGAAAGGTTGGGAAGAACACAATAGAGCGGTCTCAACAAATAACTAGTTGATATAACATAGGCCCTGATTTAGATTTCAGCGGACGGGTTATTCTGTCACAACGGTGATGGATACCCTGTCCGCCAAAATATAAATCCCATAATATCCTACAGGATTTATATATCAGCAGACAGGATATCGGCCTATTGTATGCAATTTGGCATATTCAAGTTCTTAAATGTTTTCAATATTGTGAGATCGCTGTGTAGTTGGGTCAAGAGTATTGTTGGGTTCATTCCATAGGATGGATACTTCATTTGATAGGGTGGCTGGGTTCATGCCAAAGAATTGGTACTCTGTTTGACTGGGTTCCTGGGTTAATTCTATGAGGTTGGTAGTTTATTTCCTATCCCACAACCGATGCTGAGCAAAATATTGGTTTATAGCTGCCTTCCTCCGGTGCTCGAATTAACTAGAGCCGGAAGTGGTGTCACCCCACTACTCTGTAATTTACACTACCCTACCGTCCCATCTCTTGGATTGTCAACCCATCCTACTCCATCCTATCCTGTCCTAAAGTATCCAGCTTCAGCACATCAGGTATTATTCTGTCCTCTCCACTTCTCCTTCACTTTACAATACCCTACCAACCAATTTTGTACAGCATGTTCCTACCCATTCCCATTCAAATTCTATAAAAATATTAATTCAGCTTGCTTTGGTGATTGACACCTGCCCTGGGTGGGTAAGCATCTGCTGGCCTTCCCTTCTTCTTTGGCCTTGCTGTTGGGTGTAACTGGCTCCAATAATTTATATTTTAAATAAAACTTTTCGGACGGTAGATTATATAGGGTAATGGCGCTCGTGGGAAATACGTAGTGGGTGTTTGCTAGTGAAAAATTAGGATTGCGATGCATAAGGGTTAGGGAGACTCGCCCTCCTTCCCAATGTATGGATAACCACTGATAAACTAAAGCAGCAATCCCTTGCACATGCCAACAGTGTATGTTATATATATCATTAACAGTAACAAAAACACGCTTGTTCCTCTGCTGAAACAGTCACTTCAGTTTAATCTTAAAATCCTTAGCCAACACGTCTTTTGTCGCGCTTAATGGTTGTGTGCAGCGACTTCTTCAGGGCAAAGAAACAAACAAGTATATAGAAGTTGGAAGTAAAATATATCCATCACTTTGCATATGATGTCAGTTACCTTTTGTAACAGTATGTCATTGCAAAGAGCGGCCCAAGTCTAGTCCTCGAGCCTGTGGAAACCCATGCAGTTTTTTAGAACATATCACCAATGCTGTCAGAGGACAGACTTGTGCAGTTCAAATGATTGCTAACCCATGCAGAATCATCCGCAATGCAAGATAAGTCTATTTCTGTTGACTTACTTTGTGACATTCAATCACCGAGCAGTTACTAGTGACTTTATTAAGGTGAATTTAAAGATAAACGGCACTCCCTCAATGTTGCCTGAAATTAAGAAAAAGCATATTTGCAATGTAAAAATACCTATACTCTCTTTGTGTGGACCCTATATGGAGAAAGGGTAAAAATGAATTAAAATACCCTGGTATTAGAATTTCGAATCAACCAGGAATGGTGAAGAGTGATAGTTGGGACCAAATACTGCAAGAAAACCAACCTTAGTTCCGGTTGTATTTCCGACCCGGAATGGGTTCTAGAGCTTCAGTGATAATTACACAGTAACAGGTATCAGGGTACTGTGTCCAAAATTTAGTGTGTTCCACAAGTCTTTTCTGAGGATAAACTACAAAGAAAGAAGGAACATTTGTGAATACACCCTACTAGAGCAAGGGCATGTTCCGGCCTCATTCGTAGATGTTGTCAGGAAACCCCACGTACCTTAAGTATGGATCTGGTGTGTGTAAATCATTAATCCATCTAGAAGAACGGCAGTGTGGTGTAGTAAAACCACTCTGGGGGCTAAGTATGTCCCTCATACCAGCAACCAAGTCTTTGCTGGCGTGTAAATAAGCCCTAAACACAATAAAGGGAAGATGTGGACGGTCATACACTGTTGGCGTGTGCAAGGGATTGCTGCTTTAACTTGTATTTTGATACAATGTGTGCTTCACGATTGACAACCTTCGGGAGGATAGAAGGCTGAATGGAATATGCCCCGATTCAAATGCGTGGCCTGCACAAAAGAACTTTCAGCACATTGAGCTACTTAACGAACACGCTGATCATAGTATCACAGCTGGGAGACAAGCGAACCACGACAGAGGCCACCTATTAAAAAACACTACCGTGTTAAAAATGATACACACTTAAAAAATGGTTTAAGTGTGTTATAAATATACAGATTAGAAATATATGAATGATTGGAACAAAAATATACGTTAAAGAAAAACAAAAACGTGATTCTCCCATTAAATTGAGAGCCCCACCACAAGCTGCTTCCAAAGGTTGAGAGGGATTTTTATCCCATCCCGCTCTACCTGGGCATATACTACCTAATCCCACTGTCCCATACTATTCTGTTCTATACTCTCCTATCGTAATTGTAATTGTATTTATATAGCACTTACTACCCCAGACGAGGTGTCAAACGGCTTTTCGGCGAGTAGCATGCTACTCCGGAACCCAAAAAGGATTAGTGTGAATTAGTATAGGGAAATATGAATTAGTTTGAGTGGTGGACATGTGAGTCTGTTAGTTGGATTGAAAATGATAATGGAGGGATAGAAGAGCGAAGGGCATAGAAAATGTTCATTTAGAGATTATAGTAGTAGGAGCAAGTTTGGGATCGGTAAAGAAGAGATAGAGAGAGAAATATCGCTAGAAGTGGGTTAGGGAAAAAGAGCTCTCGGTAAGCGACAGTGCCGGCGGGGCTGCGAGCAGGAAGGCAGGGACTCCAGTGACCAGGAGCCCCTGCGTGCCCAATTAGCCACACCTGGGCTGCTCTCCCCGCTGGCCACGCCCCCCGCCAATCAGCCTATGAACCATCAGCAGCGGTGCTTTTAGGTAACCTGAACTTCCGCTTCGCGGGAGCGAGCGGGAGCGTGCCGGGAGAAGCCCGGGACAAGGGCGGGACCGTCTAAGGCCGTCCTAGACCGGAGTAGGCCGGGCTGGGCCTACTCTCTTGGCTGTGTCTTCTGGCATTTGGCCCAAGTAAGGGATATAGTGCCCCATAGTCTTTTGAACTCTAGACGCCATGCCGTCCCCGGCTAGGGAAAGCACCCCCATGAAACAGTGTGGAGTGAAAAATAAGACCTTAGAGAATTACTTTCCACGGGCCGTGGGGGAAGGGGACAAGGAGAGCACTTTAAACCGGCTTAGGGTTGAGCGGAGACGCTCTATAGATAACCTGAAAAATAGACCTCTTGGAGAACATCTCATCACGCCTAGTTTAGACTTGACCCCAATAGATGATGTCCCAATTCTGTTGAGGGAATGTATAAAAACCCCCCTAGCGTCACTCACAAGCTCTACCCCTGTGAGCAGCATAAGCCCAAGCAAGGTGACTATTGATCTAATTTCTCAACCTCCCCCAGCCCTGAAATCTAGGAAAGTTAAACCTAAGCCAGCCACAGCACATGGAGTCTTCGGGCCCCCCCCCAAACAAACGCAGGAGAAAGGCGAAGGGTGCACAGGGAAAAAACAAACCCAAAACCCCTCACTCCGAGTTTGGGAAGCCATCTAAACCCTCCACACCGACTGTGATAACAGTGGAGGAGCCACATCCTAAACCTGCTGCACAGGACGGTTTGGCCCCCGGATCGATGAAAAATATAGTAAATAATATTGCCAATACCCCCATTTCTGTCGTCCCGCTAGGCAACTTGGAATTTCTGCTGAGGTCACTACTGTTACCAATTAGTGAAAGCATTAAAAAGGTGGAAATTAGATTAACTATCCTTGAGGCTACATTAAGTAGCTTGAAAATCCAGGCCAATTCTCAAGGAAGGCCTCCTGAGCTCACCGCCACCCCAATAGCCCCTAAACATCCCCCAAAAAACGCAATGAGCTTAGCCCCGACACAGGTTGGGATTGCAGCTGCCCCAGCACAACCCCAGTGGAATAACCCCACTCGAACGAAGACATCTAATCCTATTGGATCTACCCCCCCTGTAAACTCTGTTCCTCCACCACAGCCCACAGATAGTGTCGCGCTAACACCACTAATGAAGCTTCCCCCCAGGCCACGTAGACCTAATTTACCACCAGAGGCAAATGATTTCACTGTAGTCATGGCGGGCGTTCCTCCGCTAGAGGTGGGTGAAGCAGAGGACTTTTGTGCCCTAAAAAGCAGGGTAATTAAGTGGTTAAACCTGAACAGACCCTTACCAGTACATTTAAATAACGAAATCATAATGGTTAGAAGGGTTCCATGGGTGGGGAGAACTCGCAAATCCATTATAGGGGATTGCATATTGGTGAGCTTCAGGGACGTTGGAACTGTCTCTCACATATGTCAGGGAAAGAATAGATTGCAGGCATCTACCATTCAAACCCTTCATGTGTCTTTCTTCTTCCCCCCTATCCCTGTCCCTGCCCCTGCACATATGCTTCGTACCTATGATAACTGGGAAAGGGTCGGTCGGAGTGGTGATCGTCACGAATTCAACCCCAGGCCAGCATTTAGCCGCCCAGAGCCACCCCTTCATACATTCAACCGGTTTCACTGTCTGGATGGCTTAGAGGGGGTAGATTGACAAATGGATAATGGTCCTCGGGGAGAAGGGGGTAAAGGGGTTCTGAAAGAAGAGTTGGAGGTGCACAGTTCGGTGGCAAAGCAAATGCCATCAAGTTGTGGCATGACGCCTGTGCTGGATGAACCCAGGGCAGTAGATATTGGATGTATAGGAGAGGGACATGGGCCAGGTATGGAAAAGACAGGGTGTGAGCTGCAAAGGGGGCGCCAGGGGGGAGTGGAGCAGGGGGGCGAGGCACTGAGAATTATTTCATGGAATATAGCTGGTCTGGCTGGAAAATTCGACAACAAAGAGTGGCTCGACTATATCAGGAAATTCCATGTAATTTGTCTGCAGGAGACTTGGGCATCGGAGAATAACTTCCACCTGCAAGGGTATAAGTGTTTTTTTGTACCCGCCCAAAAATCAAGACCAGGGAGAGCCATGGGAGGATTATCTATTTATATAGACTTGGGCCTTCCGGGCAGTTGCTCTCGCCTAGACTGGAACTCTCACAGGATCCAGGCAGTTAGATTTTCAGGGAAGGGGCTTAGATTTGTAGTTTTTAATATTTACAACAATGAGACAGCGGGAACCCACACCCCTCTTGCTGCTGAACTGGATCACAGGTTGGGTCAGGAAATAATGGGCCAAAAAAAGGGGCAGACACACGCAATGTTGGTTATGGGAGACTATAATTGCCATCTGTGCCCGGCACTGGTTCAAAAAAACTCAGACTGGTCCCAGTGCCCCATGGAGAAGGGGCCGCACTTTTCCCATACGCCGACAGGGTTTGCTTTCAGTACGCTTTGGCTCAAGTATGACCTTGAGCATACTATCAACATGATGGGGACGCAGGAGGATGGTACACTCCCACCTACATTTAAGGGCAGAGGGTGCTCATCCTTCATAGATTATATCCTGGTCTCAAGATCTCTGATAAATAAGATAGCTAGTGCAGGGATTGAATGGAGTGGCTTCAGTGACCATAACCCTCTTGTCCTGGAGTTGTTGTACAGGGTGGGCCCAAGAAATAGAGCTCAACACACATTCACTGAGAGGGCAACAGATCAAGGCAGGAGACTAAAGTGGTCCAAAATTGACGGGGAAAAGTTTTACAAGGACCTGGTGGATGCCGGCAACTTGGCCATTTATGATTGTTTAGACACAGAGGTTCACGGATTGAGGCTTCTGGAGGCATTCGATCAGATCGCCAAGTTGATCGACGGTCTACTAAAAACTTGTGTGCCCTTAAAGAACCACGGGAATCCCCGATGGTTAGTTAAAGACTGCTCCAAAGCTTTGAGGGAGCTGAAAAGCTGCCTTAAATCTAAACCAAGGGTCCCCCATAAAGTGAAGGTGTGCAGAGAAAATTATAAAAAAGAGATTAAGAGGAGGAAACTTGCCTTACAGGCTGAAGCGTGGGCAGATTTAAGAGAAGTAGGGGAAAGAAAGGATCTAGTGGGTTTCTGGAGGATTATCAATAACCCAACTTTCCAGGAAAAAGACACCCCGGAGATAGGGGTTAATATCCTCCCAGAACAGTGGGTTACCCACTATAGGAGTCTGTATAACCACGAGCCTGGTACCACTGTAGAGTTATTGGCTATCCCAACTCAAGCTCCACCGGTTGAATTCACTATTAAGGAGATCACCGTAGGGTTTGAGGGCCTGACTAAAAATAAAGCCCCGGGGCCCGACGGGATTCCCCCAGATTTGTTTCTGAGTAACACTGAACTTTGGGCCCCTTTAATGACAAGGGTCATTAACACTGCTATTACCTGCGGCCTGCCTCCGTCCTGGTCAAAAGCGGTAATTGTGCCGATTTTTAAGAAGGGCAACAGGGACGACCCCAAGTGTTACCGCCCGATTTCCCTGATTGATGTGTCAGCAAAACTTTTGGGAAGGGCAATTCTTAACAGACTGTCCGAGTGGACCGAAGAAAATAACATCTTCTCGGACACTCAATATGGATTTAGGACAGGGAGGTCCACTAATGACCAATGCCTGAACCTTTATATGCTGATTGCCAAATATACCATGGCTAGTGACGAATCCATTTATATGGGTTTCATGGATTTGGCAGCAGCATTCGACCACGTTAATAGGGAGAAATTGTGGGGCATGATGTTTAGCATGGGGATTGAGAGTGGCCTAATTAACATTTTGAGGAAACTGCACAGTGACACTACGGCTAAGGTCCGTTACAATAGGGAGGGGGGATTGACTAACTCATTTCCCTGTATGAGCGGAGTCCGGCAAGGCTGCATCCTTGCCCCTTTTTTGTTTTCCCTGTATATTAATAATTTGGAGCAGTTTTTGTTAGGTTTAAAGGCTGATTGCCCAAGGGTCGGGTCGCGTCATATTCCTGTTCTGCTTTACGCAGATGACGCGGTGCTGATTGCACGTACACCCAGGAGCTTACAAATCTTCGTTAAGTTCATGGGAGCCCTGGACCTCTTTGTTAATCTGGGTAAATCTTATGTGCTCCTGGCGGGGAAAAAATCTACCTCCAAATTTACTTACACAATAGGGAGTCACATTGTAGAAGAGGTCAAAACGTTTCCCTATCTTGGTGTAACATTTGATGGCGCCTTACAGTTTGATTCCTTGGTGGAGGAGCGTTGTGGTAAAATGATCGCATCTAACGGGGCAATAGCTAGCTATGGCAGGAGGCTAGGAAGATGGTCCCCGGAACAGGTGATGAACTTGTATAGCTCTGTAACATGCTCCAAAGCTATTTATGGGGCAGAAGTATGGGGCTTCGTTAATACCACAAGAATCCAACGGGAAGAAAACAAATATTTGAAATCAATCCTGAAGGTACCCCAAAGTACCGCTGGATTGATTGCCCACAGGGAGTTAGGGAGGCCATATATAGAAGACTTGGTAAAATTGAGGCCCATAGTAGCCTGGTTAAAAATCTGGGTCAATCCTGATGCGTCACTCAGTAGAGAAATCTTATCGGATTGTTTGGAGAGGGACAAATGTATGCGCATCCCCTGGCTCTATTATGTGAAGAACACCTTAGAGGAACTAGGTTTTGGGAACCTCTTTACTAACCCTGCAACAATTGTAGCCCAGAATAAGTTGCAAGTAGGGAACATTTTTCTAGAGCGGAAAAACCTATGCAGAGCTGAGGCGGAAGGGTGTAAAAAGACAGTGAGGGCCCATAACCTAGTGAAGAGCACGGAGGGTATGGAACCATACTTGTACCTCATGTATAACGCACAGGACAGGTTTTTGATGTGCCGTTTCAGGCTAAACCTACTCCCATTCATGTTGGCATCACCAGTAGGATTTGTTACATCAATTGAACAGAAGGGGCCCTGCGGCTGCGACAACAGGTCTCCGCAGGACTCCCTTCATTTTGTTTTACTTTGCCCCTTTTATACAATGCCCAGACGCAGGTTCCTTGTAAACCTCTTAAAAAAAACAAATTGGTCCACGCTAGGGAGGCACTAGTATTTTTACAGAAAGCTTCGGACCCCTTAACATTATGTAGTATTATGAATTTTATTAAGGTAGCGGTCCGTTTAAGACATACAAGGGGAGAAGAATGAAATGTCTCAAATTTTATGCCTTTTAAGTGTCATACACTGTTTCACTGTTTGTATTTTATGCTTTGTTTACACTCTGCACAAAGGATCTTGGAAATGTTTAATGACTTTTTATTATGTATATATGTGTGGGCTTTTATGGCGATTTTTAATCACCGAATAAAGATTCTTTGAATTGAATTGAATTGAGTCTAAGTAGGTATACATACTGGAAGGGATTAGACAGGGTTGTTCGGGAGATATGAATAGTAAAGGGATAGAGGAGAGTGGAGTCTAGAAAGAGTTATTTTGGAGATCATAGTAGTAAAGTGAGGTTTGGGATGAGTCCGAGAGTGGAGGTAGAGGATACATTGAGAGAGGTATAGGGTGAGATATCACACAATTTGGTTAAGCGGAAAGTTGCACTTAATGAAGGTTTTCTGGTTTCACCTATTACAAATCAGCTAGTAAATTGGTATCTATTTGTCTTTCCTTTTGACCTTTATAGGGTATTGCACTCCACCCTATCCAGTCACATCTGTCCTATCTAATTCTGTAAACTAAAACTGTCCCACTCTATGAGACCCATCCCATACATCCTCTCCCATCCTAATCTATTTGTGGTATTCCATGTAGAATTTGATTTCTGAAAACCATGATCCCAGAATACCAATGGTCAAAATATTGGGAACCAAAATATCAACAAGGGAAGTATATATAGGTAAGTGTAGGTTTACTTTACTTAATACCACACACTTGTACCTTAATGAAGATTATATTTTGTTAAACACATCCAAAGATGCTAATGTATAATCAATTCTTGATGTATTGCAATGTGAATGATATGTCCAGCATGGACGTATCATTCACATTGTAATAAATCAAGAATTGATTACACAATAGCATCTTAGAATGTTTTTAACAAAATGTCATCTTTCCACATGGAAAAAGCGATTGATAGTGACCATTGCCAGCATATACTTGTTATAAAGCTGCAATATATGCAAAACAAAATATTTGCAACTGTACCTGGCCAGACAGGAACAACCAATTACATGAGACTATACTGGAAAGAAGACTCCAAAGAACTTACTTTTAAGCTGGCTAAAAACCTGGTTAAGAATGCTTTGAAGAAGAATGTTTGACACTAATGGATTGACGGGTTTACTTTATAAAAAAAAAACTAGTTACTACAATTGTGACTACACCCCACTATAAGAAGTTCCAAAACAGTCAAGGACAAACGAGAAATAAAATCAAATTATTACACTCGACGCAGTTTCTGAGAAGATCTCATAATAGACTTCGGAGACAGATAAAAAAAATGCCCAACTGATATGGTTCTACGTTCTAATTTAAAAAGTATTAATTATAATCTGCAAAAGCTAATTTGGAATAAAAAAACAAGTAAAGCAAGATTTGTGGGCTAAGGCGCTGTATACGAGTAAACAATCAAACTCAAGGGATTTTGGGAAACTGATAAATAATTGATCACGACCTACTGAAACAGATGTATCATCTACATTAAGTGAAGAAGATTTGATAAGATTTTTAACTACACACCTTAATTCCAACTGTGAAATCACACAAAAGGTGACAAATAGGCAAATAAAGGATTTTGACTATAAAATTGACATAACAACCAACCAAGTTAGCAAACTAATTAAAAAACAAAAAGATGGTGCTCCTGGTCTCAATGGCATTCCATTCACATGGGCAGAATATCTCACAAAGGTTTTTAAGGAAACTATTGAGACATCAACAATACCTGAAACATGGCAGGGCTCATTATTTGGCACCAATCTTTAAAAAAGGTGATTAGGCACAGTCTGGCAATTATTGACTTAAAGGATACTGATGCTAAATTATTTGCTGGAGTCCTACTCTCAAAATTAACTATATGGGCAATGGAGAAACAGATAATTCCTCCAAATCAAACGGAGTTTATACAAGGATTAGGGACCACAACAAATATATTAGTATTATCAGTATTAATGGATAAGTATGCTTCAAAGAAACAACCATTGTATCTGTATTTAGTGGACTTTAAATCAGCTTTCAATTGTGTTCGAAGGCAACTACTCTGGCAAAAGATGAAAGAGCAAGGAATTCCACCTTCCCTCCCAATATCGATTCAACTACTCTATTCAAAAACCTGGGTTAGAGTTTGAATGGTTGATGGCTCGTATGTATCTAAGGAAATTTCAACCTCCAAGGGCCTAAAGCAAAGGTGTGTTCTGGCCTATTGCTTTTTAATCTGTTTCCATCAGACCTAACACACGAGATGGATGAAGTAAATGCCTATCTACCAAAATGAGCTAGTACTCATATATCAACCCTGTTATATGCAGAAAATGTTATTCTATTAAGCCAAACAAAGATTAGGCTACAGCACCCAATAAATAGGATATCAAAGGTACTCCCAAGAGAATGGTATGGTTATAAACTACACCAAGACAAAAATTATGGAGGTTAACAAAAAACCTAGAGTTGTAGTAGTAGATATTTATTAAGCGCATATTTTACCCTTAGGTCTCGTAGCGCTTTGCCAACACAAGGAACTAGAGGGGGGAGACAGAGATTAAAATAACCATGTTTACAGATCTTTTCGAAATGTTTTATGGATCATTTCCTGGCGAAGTTGCATCGGCAATGAGTTCCATAGTCAAAGTATAAGCATAAATGGTTCCTTCAAAACTTGCCATTAGAACAAGTAAGAACGTACAAATATCTGGGAGTTCTATTTGATGATATAAGAATATTTCATCCACCTACGACTGAGAACCAAAGAAGATCTAACACCCTACTGACTGCATTTAAAACTTGCAGAAGTCATTAGGAGGGCTGACCTACTTACTGCTACTAAAAGTGACATTGGCAACATTATTGCCAGCTTTAACATATGGTAGCAAAGCTCTGTGTGGAAAAGATGCTATAATCATCAATAATGCTGTGAAAAAAATCTTTAAATCACTTTTTTACCTTCCATATAACTCATCGTCTGCACAGATTAGATTGGAATTTTGCCTAATTAATCAGCTAATTTCACGAAAAGGCCAATACATAAAAATATGGAAAAGAATCGAAATGGATAATGTAAATCCAATGTCCAATCTGTTTTTGCAGGAAGTTAAAACAAATCAGAAGTCTTCATTGTCTTCATTCTGGAAGTATTTACTAGCTGCTCTGGATGATTATTCAGCGCATACGATTTGGGATATGCCAATAACTGCAGATTCATAAAAAAAAACTATCAACAAAATTACAAAACATCTATCATTGTTTACTGATAAATATACCCTGGCAAAGAGAACACATGCTTGGTCAATAATAAATGTGTATACAAAATTGACAGTTCAATCGTATTTAGAAACTGCTTGGTCTTTGAAGCAAAAAAACGTTTTCATAAAAGCTCGCTTTGGCGTTTTTCCAGGGTCATGCCACGTAATGCATTGGTTTCGTTCAACAACGGAGATGATGCCCTGACGCCTATATGATATGGGAGAAGAGAACATTATTCATTTGCTGTGTATATGCCCAAAACTTAAAGATGAAAAAAAAGCTATACTCAAGTGGCATTTCAATTCCTGTGGAATACGGACCTGTAGACAAGCACTGATAAAATGCTTTCATGCAGATGACATAGCACTGAACTCAGCTTTTGTAAAGTTTTTATTGATAGTAAAGAGGGCATTAGACCAGTAATATTAACTTGAGATGTAATAGTATGGACCTCAGCTTTTGTAAAATTTTATTAATAGTAAGAAGGGAGTTAGAACAACAAGATCAATGTGAGATCAATGCGAGATTCGTGATATGGGATGCATAGAATAGGAAACGTTGTATTATTAAATTTTAACAATTAATTGTTTCTATATTTAACCATAAAGATGAAATTGATTAATGTATTAAATGCATGTTTTTAAAAGTTTTAAATCGGACTTGTAATAATAATATATTTATTATAATAAGAATTATTTTTACTATATTGTAAGATTTTAATTAATCAAACAATAAAAAGAAATTGAATTGAAAATTGTGTACCTTAATGATATGTTTATCTTTGTGGAGTGTAGATGTAGAGTTAAGAATAGTAAATCTATGCTTCCCTAGATACATTTACCATCTAGGGAATAGATGGTATATCTATTTTGGCAGAACAATGTTTCTGTAGTTAATTTCTTGGCATGCAGTCATATTTGCCCCTCTCATATTCTGCCCCAGCCTACCCCACCTTTCCACACCCAAATCAGCTCCAGGGCCCTGCACAAACTGGATCTTTCTGTTCCCTCTGTAAACAAGCATTGGCACACTCTCTTCTCCTGTTGCTTTTATTCTGGCTCAATTCGCAGACAGGGATGTTTTCAACCACTGTTAACCCATCTCATTAAGTATTACTGGATTCGTCCCATTAATTAGTTATTTTCTTTGAGCCTAGCTGCCCGCCTTTCCCGTTTGAATTCACTCCATAATTCGGTGTTTTTTTCTTAATATTTCCATACGTTCCTTTCTGCTTTTGGCCCTTGTCTGGTGGATTTGAATGGAGGCATTTGTTTCCCTCGTCTCATGTTTTATGCATTATTTAATCATCCCTTTTCAGTTTTCTTGGCTGTCTCTCCCTGTTTCTCTTTAACTGCTCCCCCCGACCCCTCTCCTGCTCTTCACCCTATGAAGCGCCCTTTCACCCACTCCTCACCCCACACCCCACCATCTGTCTAGTCTCTAGGGCACCCCTTTCTCTGTGGTGCACCCGCACAGCATCTGTCTCCCCTCATACATCTTTCAACTTTATCTTCCCCTTCTCTCTCCTCAGGTCTTCCCCCACTGACCAACCTGGCCCTCCTTCATTCTCTCCCTTATCTCTCTTTTTTTGTGAACCCAGTCTGATGCATAGGCTTACGTCCCTCTCTCTCCATCATTCGCTCGGTGTATCCCTTCCATTCGCTCAGTTTATCCCTTCCTTTCTTTGTTCAGCCGCTACTGCACTTTATTCTCTCGCTGTCTCTTTCTCTCTGTCTCTCTCTTTCGTGCTCTCTTTTCTCTCTCTCTATCTTTCTCACTCTCTCTCTATTAATCTCTCTCTCTTTCTCTCTTATTCTCTCCCGCCATCTCTCCTCTGTCCCCTCTCCCTCTTTCTCTCTCTCTAGCTCTTTCTCCCATCTCTCTCTTTCTCTCTCTTTCCAACTCTCTCTCTTTTTCTCTCTCTTTCTCTCTCTCTCTCTCTTCTCCTCTCTCTCTCTCCCCTCCCTCTCTCCCTCTCTCTCCTCTCTCTTTCTTTCTCTCTCCCTCTCTATTCGCTCTCTACTTCTCTTTTTCTCTCTCTCCCCCCTCCCCTCTCTCTTTCTTCTCTCTTTCTCTCTCCTCCTCTCTCTTTCTCTCTCTCTCTCTCTCTCTCTCTCTTCCGTCTCTCTCTCTCTCTTCGCTCTCTCCTTCTCTCTCTTCTCTCATCTTTCTCTTCTCTTTTTCTCTCCCTCTTTCCAACTCTGTTTCTCTCTCTCTCTCTCCTTTCTCTCTCGCTCCCTCTCTCTCCCTGCTTTGGTGCTTCATCCTCTCTCTCTCTCTCGCTCTCTCGGTCTCTCTCTCTCTCTTTCTCCCCCTCCCTCTCTCTCTCTCCCTCCCTCTCTCTCCATCTCCCTCACCTTCTCTCTCTCTCGCTCTCTTGTCTCTCTCTCTCTCTCTCCCCCCCTCTCTCTCTCACGCTCCTCTCTCTTTCCGCTCTCTCCTCTCTCTCTCTCTCTCCTGTTTCTCTCTCTTTACTCTCTCTTTCTCTCTCGCTCTCTCTCTCTCTCAATGCTCTCCCTCTCTCTTGCTCTCTCTCTCTCCTTTGCTCTCTCTCTCTCTCTCTCTCTCTCCCATGCTCTCCCTATCTCTTGCTCTCCACTCTCTCTATTGCATCACATTAACCAATACTGCTCTCCCCCCTCCTCCACACTCTACAAAGCTGTCACCTACCTCTGTATGGACCTCTCTCCATTTTTCTTTCTCACCTACCCTCCTGTGCTGTCCTGCATCTCTTTGTCTCTCGCTTTCTCTCTCTTCCCTTGTCCCAAGGTCCCTTCTGCTCCCCTTTTCTCTCACTCACTCTCTTTCTCCCATCTCTCCCACTC